>NC_073384.1:69858628-69936128 GCF_028641065.1 Leucoraja erinaceus | reverse complement strand
GGGAAGCCAGAGGTCAGGGGGCAGTCAGAGGTCGGAGGATGCGTGCAGACGGTGAAAGAGCATGTGTGATACGAGGGCTAAAGGTCACAGGTCACACAGTCGGCCAATGCACAAGCGAGGTCAGAGGGCAACAGGAACACAAGGGATGTCAGGGGTCATGCATGGGCGGTCAGAGAGCACAAGGCACACTTGTGATTGACATGGGTGGCCTGGAGGTCACTGGGGGTGGACAGAGGCCACGGGAGGGGGGGGGGGGGGGATGAGGACTTTGGGAATGGGGCCAGCGGTCACTGGGGCTGGGGTCAGAGGTCACCGGAGGTCGAGGTTGGCCACACTCACGTGGAAGAGCTGGGTGCTGTCTTGCAATTTGTCCATCTCCCCCAGGGTCACCTGTCGCTCCCGCTCCCCCTCCCCCAGGCGCTGACGTACCTGGCCCTGGACATTGGGGGGGGGGGGGGGGGGGTGAGTGAGTGAGGGTCTGACCATCCCCAATACCACCCCAACCCCTCCCCATCCCCTCCTCCACCCGTCCCCCTCCCCCCAGACGCTGCCGCTCGTGGCCATGGGCATGGAGGGGGGGGGGGGGGTGGGGGGGGGGAGTTAGAGTGGGCAATGACTGCCCAAACCCCCTGCCCCCCCCCCCCCCACACTCCCTCCCCCACTAACTCACCGCATCCCCACTCCTCAGCTCTTCCCCCCTCCACCTCATCGCATGCCGCCTCCCTCTCCTCTACAACCACTCCCTACCCCTCCCAACAATTGCCTCCACCTACCCTCCCATCTACCCCTTGCTTTCTCCCCCTCCCCCATCTTCCCCTCCTTTCCCCAGCCCTTCTCCCCCCCCCCCAGCGCGTACCTACCCTGATCTGAGCCGCCTCCTGTTCCACAGTGATGATCCCCCCTGCTAGCAGCCCCCCCCGGCCCAGACCACACACCCATGCCCCGTTGATGGGGCAGTAGTGGAGGTTGCAGCCGTGGGTCGGGCAGGGAGCGGGCAGGGGGTGGAGGGGGAGGGTGGGCGAGGGTAAGGGTGAGGAGGGGCGGCCAGGGCTGGTGTTGGGCACTAGCCCAGTCTCCTCCCCCCGGCAGCTGCCCCCTGCCATCCCCTCCACAATACGGCACAGCAGGATGTTCCTGGCCAGCGGCGGGCGGGGACTGAACTGCCGCCGGCACTCGGGGCACCTGCAACCGTCGGCCAGGGCGCCCCCTCCCTCTGTGTCTCCCCCCTCCCGCTCGTCCCGTTCCTCCTCCCAGCAGCTGCTGATGCATGCCAGGCAGAAGTTGTGTCCGCACGGCAACGTCACCGGGTCCCGGAACGTCTCCAGGCAAACCGGGCACGCCAGGCTCTCCTCCAGCACCACTGCCCCCGGAGTAGACATGGCCGGCTGTGGGGGAGACAAGGGTCAACACACGGGCATCCATCCATACCCCCACCCACTTGGCATGGTGCTTCATCACCCCCTCCCCTCCTCCCACACCTGTACTGCCACTGCCCCTCCCCCACTGCCCCCCTTCCCCCCCACTGCCCCCCCTGCCCCTCCCACTTCCCCCCTTCCCCCCCCCACCCTTCCCCTTCCCCCCCCCCCCCTGCCCCCTGCCCCCCCCACTGCCCCCCCCCCCCTTCCCACACTGCCCCCTTCCCTTCTCACACTGCCCCCCACTGCCCCCATCCCCCACTGCCCCCCTCCCCTTCCCACACTGCCCCCCCACTGCCCCCCCCCCCACTGCCCCCCCCCCCCCCCCCACTGCCCCCTCCCCATCCCACACTGCCCCCCCCCACTGCCCCCTCCACATCCCACAGTCCCCCTCCCCCACTGCCCCCCTCCCCATCCCCCACTGCCCCCTCTCCCCACTGCCCCCCCCACTGCGCCCTTCCCCCACTTCCCCCTCCCCACTGCCCCCTCTCCGACTTCCCCCCCCCCCTTCCCACACTTCCCCCTCCCTCACTGCCTACTACCCCCTCTCCCACTGCCCCCTCCCCCACTGCCCCCCTCCCCCACTGCCCCCCCTCCCCACTGCCCCCTCTCCCACTGCCCCCTCCCACACTGCCCCTCCCCCATGGACATGTGACCCACCCACGCGTGTTGCTCGTGGCTCGATCTGGTCATGGGCTGAAGTCGGGCCACACTGAGTGAATGGGGGGGGGGGGGGGGTTGTAGTCGCCAGTCACCTCCCTCTCCCCGCCCCCCCCCCCCACTCACAGGGACATTGTGACCTCAGCACCCACGGCAACTGATTGGGCGGGAGGGAGTGATGATGTTATTGTCAGCCTGGCACCCGTTTGTGGAGGGACTGGTGGTGTGTTGTGTGTGGTTGTGGGGGGTGTGGGGTGGGGTGTGGTTGGGGGGTGTTGTGGGGTGTTGTGGGGTGTGTTGTTGGGTGTGGGGTTTGTGGGGTGTGTGGGGTGTGTTGTGGGGTGTGTTGGGGTGTGGGGTGGGTTGTGGGGTGTGTTTGTGGGGTGGGGTGCGTGTTGTGGGTGTGTGGGTGGTTGTGGGGTGTGTTGTGGGGTGTGTGGGTTGTGTGTGTTGTGGGGGTGGGTGTGTTGTGGTGTGTGTGTGGTGTTGTGTGGGGTGTGGTTGTGGGGTGCGTTGTGGGGTGTGGGTTGGGTGTGTTGTGGGGTGCGTTGTGGGGCGTGTTGTGGGGGGTGTTGTGGGGTGTGTTGTGGGGTGTGGGGTTGGGTGTGCAGCCGAGGCTGTGGGGTGGGAGACATGACCACACACACCCCTCCCTCAATAATCCAACATGGCCTCTCCAAACTAGATGCTGGAGTAACCCAGCGGGTTAGACAACATCCCTGGAGAGAAGGCATGGGTGACGTTTCGGGTTGAGACACTTCTTTAGATTCTCCAAACGCTTCCTGGCTCTTCTATCCAGTCTCCCTGCAGCGTCCGACATTCCAGAGAAAAACAATCCAAGTCTGTCCCACCGCTCCCTGTAGCCAATAGCCCCTAAACCCAGGCATCATTCTGGTAAACCTCTGCACCCTCTCCAAAGCCTCCACATGCTTCCTGTAATGGGGTGACAAGAGCTGCACACAATACTCCAAATGTGGCCTCACCAATGTCCTATAAAACTATGCCTTCCTGACTCTTGTACTCGCTGCTCAAACCTGTGAAAGTAAACATACGCTGCGTCTCCTTTACCACTATCTACATGTGTTGCCAATTTCAGGGAGTTATGTAATTATTAGGTATGTTACAAAACCTACCTGAATCGCCATTGGGAATCTGCCCTCAGCCATGTCGGCGATTTTGGCGCTGTTTGGAGGGGGCGGGTTTAAAACGCGATTTTTACTAGGCTGTACTAATCGCACATGTTCAGCCTAGTAAATCATTAACGAAAAATCGCTGCAAGACCCGGTCGCAAAAGGTATTATTAGTTTTATAGGCCTCGATAATATAGTTATAATAGTCTTAAAATTACTGTTTTATTCCGCGACCTCTCGCAGCCCCAGGGTTTTATAGAGCAAACAATTAAAGGTATGTACCTTATTTTTACATTAAATGGGGCATGTATATAACCCTGTAATTAAAGTTATCTATAGCGAATAGTTTATTTTGGGCTTTTTATATCCCGCAGTATTTTTCTCGGCATTTGAGGGCACTAATCTAGCGCGCTGTCAACATTCTAAACCAGCGCGTTCACAGAAACCCACTGGAAAGCCGATTTAAATGGGCATTTATTTACAGCAATTGAACACTAAATTCCTTCCATTTGGCCTATAAATTAATGTAAATTAGATATAAAAATCATGTTATATTGTGAATTATTTGTGAATAATCTTTGGACACTTAGGCTATTTAAAATGTTCATCTTTCCTTAAGAAATGGCCTGTTGACTATCCAAGATCACAGCTTTTTTGTAATGTCCATTGAAAATCAATAGGGAACAAGATGCTAATTTCCGAGTATGAAAATGGCCATAACTTTTTTAATACTTGAGATATGAAAGTGAATTTGGTGTCAAATTAAACTCATTGTTATGATTTATCTGATGGGATAAATTGCAGACTTGATTTTTAAAATCTCAAAATTTTGTAACATTGCTATAATTAGGCTCCAAGATCCCTCTGTGCACAGGCAAGAGGTTTCTCCGCGCCTCCACCGCCGTGCCTTCATCGTCGCGAGCCTTCACCGTTGCCGAAGCCTCAACCATGTCGACGCCCCACTTCACGCCTCCGTGGTGACGACCCAGGCTCCAGCCGCGGACTCCGTCGGCCTCTTCGTCTGACCCGGGCTACTACCCGCGAGGCCCCGACCAGGGTTCTACGCCGCCATCCGGGAGGCATCGTGACCATGGCGCATCGATAAAGGCCTCTGGCCACCTTCCCTGTACACAGCCGCGGGCCGTCGGGATGCCTTCCGGTCGTGCAATACAATGTATTGTTGCATTTCCAACTCGGACTCGCCACTGAGTCGGCAATTAGCATTCCTTAATAGTCACTGACTTCGCAAATTCTGGCAAGCAGAAAATCTCCAGCAATCAAAAGACGATAAAAGATTATTTGCTTATTTTTCATTTTTTAAAATAATTTGACCATAGATTTAAAGAAACAAAATCTTTAATTTTAAATTTTGGGAAGTGTTATTTTCAAATAATGTCTTAAATTCCAGGTTGAGATGTTAATATGTTGTCCACTGTACTTAATTTGACTGAGTAGCACAATATGCTTATCTTTGAAACATAGAAACATAGCAAATAGGTGCAGGAGTAGGCCATTCGGCCCTTTGAGCCTGCACCGCCATTCAATATGATCATGGCTGATCATCCAACTCAGTATCCTGTACCTGCCTTCTCTCCATACCCCCTGATCCCTTTAGCCACAAAGGCCACATCTAACTCCCTTTTAAATATAGCCAATGAACTGGCCTCAACTACCTTCTGTGGCAGAGAATTCCAGAGATTCACCACTCTGTGTGAAAAATGTTTTTCTCATCTCGGTCCTAAAAGATTTCCCCTTATCCTTAAACTGTGACCCCATGTTCTGGACTTCCCCAACATCGGGAACAATCTTCCTGCATCTAGCCTGTCCAACCCCTTAAGAATTTTGTAAGTTTCTATAAGATCCCCCCTCAACCCTCTAAATTCTAGCGAGTACAAGCCGAGTCTATCCAGTCTTTCTTCATATGAAAGTCCTGCCATCCCAGGAATCAGTCTGGTGCACCTTCTCTGTACTCCCACTATGGCAAGAATGTCTATCCTCAGATTAGGAGACCAAAACTGTACGCAATACTCCAGGTGTGGTCTCACCAAGACCCTGTACAACTGCAGTAGAACCTCCCTGCTCTTATACTCAAATCCTTTTGCTATGAATGCTAACATACCATTCGCTTTCTTCACTGCCTGCTGCACCTGCATGCCTACTTTCAATGACTGGTATATCATGACACCCAGGTCTCGTTGCATCTCTCCTTTTCCTAATCGGGCACCATTCAGATAATAGTCTGCTTTCCTGTTTTTGCCACCAAAGTGGATAGCCTCACATTTATCCACATTATACTGCATCTGCCATGCATTTGCCCACTCCCCCAACCTATCCAAGTCACCTTGCAGCCTCCTAGCATCCTCCTCACAGCTAACACTGCCCCCCATACTTCCTATACTTGAAGTAGATGGATCATCATTTTCATCCTAACTATGAAATGTTGGAATAAAAATTAATTTGGCATTTAAATACAATGGTAAAGGATACTTCTCTGTAATTAGAGTAAACAAACAAGGAACAGGTAGCATGTTACAAGTAGGTGTAATATAGAATATTGTCAATATGACAAGTGTAAACAAGCAAGGCGTTGGTGTCATTTTAAGGAATGATGACACACATTTTCTGTGTAAATGAAGAAGTGACAAGCAAGTAAAATGTGTTATTTTAAGTTACAATAAAAACAATTACAGTATAAATTAAAGGTAAACAGGCAAGAAAACTGTCATTTCAAGGTACAATTATCAAAATATTTCTGCATATTGGGGGCGCTGCCCTCTTTTCCCCCCGCCAGGGGCATTGCCTCTTGGAATCCCACCAGGGTTCCTCTTTTTTCAGCTTTCCCCTCTCATGCCTGGGTGCATCAATGGAGTTTGGAATAATGAGAGTGGGACCTCATTGAAATAACGAATAGTTTCAAAGGTTTCAAAGGTCTTTTATTGTCACGTGTACCAATTAAGGTACAGTGTAATTCCAATTGCCGTACAGCCATACTATAAACAAGCAACAAGACACACAATTACATAAGAATTAACATAAACATCCACCACAGAGGATTCCCCACGTTCCTCACTGCGATGGAAGGCAATAACATCGAATCTTCTTCACTCTTTATTCTCCCGCAAGAAGAGTGAAAGGCCTGGATAGAGTGGATGTGGAGAGGATGTTTCCACTAGTGGGAGAGTCTAGGACCAGAGGTCACAGCCTCAGAATAAAAGGGCGTGCCTTTAGAAAGGAGATGTGGAGGAATTTCTTTATTCAGAGGGTGGTGAATCTGTCAATTCATTGCCACAGAAGGCTGTGGAGGCCAAGGTGGAGATTGACAGATTCTTGATTAGTACGGGTGTCAGGGGCTATGGGGAGAAGGCAGGAGAATGGGATTAGGAGGGAGAGATAGATCAGCCATGATTGAATGGCAAAGGAGACTTGATGGGCTGAATGGTCCATTACCTCTCGTATAACTTATGAATGCTGTTAAGGGTCATGACATTTATTGTATATCTTCCCCTTACATTCCATCTTCCAAAGTGCAACACCTCACACTTGCTCAATTAAACTCCATCTGCCATTTCTCCGTCCATTTCTGTAACTGGTCTATATTCCGCTGTGTACTTCAACAGTCTTCCTGTCACACTTGCCAGGCCACCAGACACTGGAGACTCTTTCCACACTCCTCCCTTGAGCTATTAGGAGTTACACCTGCATTTAATCTGCTCTCCTAATCTATCACTAGGTATAAATACATGAGATCATCACCAATTGGGTGCTGACTAATCAGTTCTGCATTCCATCAGTTCCAGGTATCCATCTGTCGGTTCCAGGTCTATATCTGTCGGTTCCATTTGTGTCTGCATTTTGGGTTTTCTTCAGTACTTCTTGGTGAATCCTTTCCATTTCGGGGCCTTCTGACAGATTAGTCGGCCAGTATGGACTCGGCAGGCAATTCTGATCAGCCTGACCAGAGTCTTGGCGCTCCCAGTTCCCAACCTGAGGATTTACTGGCTAAGTTGTGCAGGGCTGGTCAACTTCAAGGCTCCACTCTTGGCGCCCATGAAGCTCGTATAGACCAACTCATAGCGACCATCCAGCAGTTGGCAAACACCGTCAGCCTCGCACCGCCACTAATTCATCCCGTCTCTGCTGATGCCTCACCGCCTCCGTCCACTTGCAGCCATATCCAGCCCAGCCTGGAACCAGTTCTTCCCATCCCGGAGATGGTACCATGGCGATCCTTCTACCTGCAGGTCATTCCATCCCAGTGCTCCTTGGTTCCTTTGGTACAACAGTCCCACTGCAGCACAGAAAGCTCCAAAGTAGAAAGACTATGCCATCTCCCTGCTGTCAGGACATGCTTAGACTGGGATACAGCTGGACTTCTTCCAGGACTTTACCCGTTTTTCGGCAGAGCTGAGAAAGATTTTCGACCACCCTTTGGTCGGAAGAGAGTCAGCCCAGAGGATGCTGCATCTCCGCCAGGCAGTACGCTCTGTTGCTGATTAGGCTATTGATTTTCGAACCACTGCTTTAGAGCGCGGTTGGTGTGATACCACTGCGCAGAATTGTCATCCATGGCCTCAGTGAGAACCTGAAGGACGAGTTGACCTCTCGGGACCTTCCCTCAGATCTGGACGCGCTGATTGATTTAACCAACCTGAAATGTCAGGACTTTCATATGAAGAAAGACTGGATAGACTCGGCTTGTACTCACTAGAATTTAGAAGATTGAGGGGGGATCTTATAGAAACTTTCAAAATTCTTAAGGGGTTGGACAGTTTAGATGCAGGAAGATTCTTCCCGATGTTGGGGAAGTCCAGAACAAGGGGTCACAGTTTAAGGATAAGGGGGAAATCTTTTAGGACTGAGATGAGAATTTTTTTTTCCCACACAGAGAGTGGTGAATCTGTGGAATTCTCTGCCACAGAAAGTAGTTGAGGCCAGTTCATTGGCTATATTTAAGTGGGAGTTAGATGTGGCCCTTGTGGCTAAAGGGATCAGGGGGTTTGGAGAGATGGCAGGTACAGGATACTGAGTTGGATGATCAGCCATGATCACATTGAATGGCGGTGTTGGCTCGAAGGGCCGAATGGCACCTATTGTCTATTTTCTATGTTTCTATGATACATAACCGGCTCCGAGAGTGAAAGGGAGAAAAGCTGTCAGCAGCTCTCAAACAGTGTCCTTACCCATCACACTCCTCTCGTCGCTCCTCTAGTATCCTTGATAGTGTCTCACTTCCCTAGGGAAGAAGCCCCACACATCCCGGTCCTGATCCAGTGGAGGGGGAGCCCATGCAGATTGGCCGCACCAGGCTGAGTGAGGCCGAGCTCCAGAGACGCATACTGGAGAGGCGTTGTCTCTACTGTGGGTATCCCGGCCACTTCATTGCTGCTTGCCCGGTAAAGGCCGATGCTCCCCAGCAAGAGAGGGATGATGGGTGAGCAAGGTTTATTTGCCTCCTATTTCCACCCGACTCACTCTGATTACGGTACAATTTGTAGACACGCTATTGAAACACAATGGTACACAAAATTGCTGGAGAAACTCAGCGGTGGCTATTGAAACTTAATGCTCTGATTGACTCGGAGGCAGATGATGTCATTGATGTCACCGTTGCTCGGAGATTTCTGATTCCCACCGTTAAAGTAGAGTCCCACCAAGTCAGTGCACTCGATGGAAGAATAGTTTGGATGACATCACTGTCAAGAACTATTAACCCTTGCCACTCATCTCCTCTGTCTTCAACTGCCTGCAGCATGCCACCATGTTTACCAAGCTGGATCTACACAATGCCCACCACTTGGATCATATCAAGGAAGGACATGAGTGGAAGACAGCCTTCAACACACCCCTCGTAATGCCCGTCAGCCGGCTGTCTTCCAGGCTCTGGTCAATGATGTGCTCCGGGACATGCTGAACCGGTTTGTCTTTGTTTACCTGGATGACATCCTCGTCTTCTCTGGCCCTGCACTGGAACATATCCGCCATGTCCGTCTCACCCTGCAGCGGCTGTGGGAAAACCATTTGCTCGTCAAGGTGGAGAAGTGTGAGTTCCACCAGCCCATGGTGCCCTTCCTGGGATACATCCTCTCTGCTGGCCATGTCGAGATGGATCCAGGAAAGGTGAGAGCGGTGGTGGGTTGACCTGATTCTACCAGTACGAGGGATCTACAACGTTCCGCAGCTTCACCAATGTTTACCTCTGCGTTATCTGCAACTACAGCATCCTGGCTGCTCCTCTCACTGCTCTCACCTCTCTAGTAAGTAGTAAATAAGTAAGTTTTATTTATATAGCACATTTTAAGTCAACTCGCATTGACACCAAAGTGTTTTACATAAAATAAATAATAAGTTTCCATACAAACCAGAGAAAAAGGTTAAAAAAAGAAAGAAAATGGACACAATACATTATAGAGTTCAACACAAACGTCCCCCCACAGCAAAATCAAACATTTCTGTAGATGGTTATCCTGGTTCCCCGGTGCCTGCCGGTTCCCCCTTGCAGCCGGGGTCCCCGCTGTTCCTGTTCCCGTTCCGCCCTCTCTTCTTTCGGGTGGGGAGGGTGAGGGTGCTGTGCGCACTTGCTCGGGTCGGGTTGTCAAAGCTCCGGATCGCTACGGAGACTTCGCTTAGTTTTGCAGGTCCTGTATAATTAACCTGCTGTTCTTGCAACTTTGTTTAAATTGTACGGGAAAGGATGTAGATGGTTTATACATGTAACCTATAATGTAGCTACCTCATCACCATTAACACGCCCTCTCATATCAGTATAACTATGATCTCCTCCCCTCCCCTCCTCCCATTTTGTCCTGGTACGCCTGAAGGCTGGGTGCAGCCAGTACTGGGACGTGTGTGCCATGTGCTATAATAAAGACTCTAGTAAAGGTTACAGTGTGTCAGACTAAGTCCCCTTTACAATTTCCACTGTGGGTAAAGGCACCAGAAGGTTAAGTCCTCTTCCTCTGTGAAACACCCGAGGTCGGGGCCCATTTGTGGCCGATAATTTTCAGGGCCCTCTTGCCGTGAAGATGGAACTCCGGCGTCGGGTGTAACATTCCTCAGCGGCTGGGAAAGTCTGGAGCGGCTGCCTCCTCCCCGGAGACCGGGGCACTCGTAGTCCTCAGGCCGCGCCGGTTGGAGCTCCGACCCCGGCGAACTCGATCCCAGGCTCTGCGGCGCTCCAAATCCAGCGCCGCCCGCGGCCGGACGCCCGCAGCCACAGCTCCGTGGTGTTGGGGAGTCGGCGGCCACAGCGCTGCGGAGCTTAACGCACGGCGACCCGGTACGACATCACCCGCTCCATGATGGTGTCCCAGCGCTGCACCGCCGCCGAAGCTGTAGTCCCGGCCGGTCCCGACAGGAAACGCCGCTCCATTCTCGGTGGTAGGCCGCGAGGACGTGGCGAAGAAGCAGCTCGGAAAGATGCTGCCTCTCCGACCAGGTAGGGGACTAAGAAATAAAGTTTCCCCCTTCCCCACCCCCACCCCCCACATAAAAGACCTCCAGCTAACATTTTTTAACAGGACTTAAAATTAAAAAAAGGTGAAGAGACGGACTGCGGGCAGGCTGCCATACACAGACGGCGCCCACTCCTGCACATCCGCCATCTTGCATTATCTCTACCTCCTTCAAGTTTGCCTGGTCCCAATAGACAATAGACAATAGGTGCAGGAGTAGGCCATTCGGCCCTTCGAAGCAGCACCGCCATTCAATGGCTGATCATCCCAAATCAGTCCCCCGTTCCTACCTTCTCCCCATATCCTCTGACTCCGCTGTTTTTAAGAGCCCTATCTAGCTCTCTCATGAAAATAACCAGAGAACCGGCCTCCACTGCCCTCTGAGGCAGAGACCCACAACTCTCTGTAAGAAAAAATGTTTCCTCGTCTCCGTTCTAAATGGCTTGCCACTTATTCTTAAACTGTAGCCCCTGGTTCTGGACTCCCCCAACATCAGGAACATGTTTCCTGCCTCTAGCGTGTCCAAACCCGTAACAATCTTATATGTTTCAATGACATTCCCTCTCATCCTTCTAAACTCCAGAGTGTACAAGCCCAGCTGCTCCATTCTCTCAGCATATGACAGTCCCGCCATCCCGGGAATTAACCTTGTAAACCTACGCTGCACCCCCTCAATAGCAAGAATGTCCTTCCTCAAATTAGGGGACCAAAACTGCACTCAATACTCCAGGTGTGGTCTCACTAGGGCTCTGTACAACTGCAGAAGGACCTCGTTGCTCCTATATTCAATTCCTCTTGTTATAAAGGCCAACATGCCATTCGCTTTCTTCACTGCCTGCTGTACCTACATGCTTACTTTCATAGACTGATGAACAAGGAGCCCCAGATCCCGTTGTACTTCCCCTTTCCCAACTTGACCTCTGCTGCTGAGGGGGCATTCCAGGACCTTGAGCAACGCTTCACTACCGCCCCCATCCGGGAGCATCCTGACCCGGCCCGTCAGTTTGTGGTGGAGGTTGATGCCTCTGATGTTGAAGTTGGGGCGGTGCTTTCTCAACACTCCTCCAAGGACCAGAAGATGCTCCCCTGTGCCTTCTTGCCTGAGAGGAATGATGACATCGGCAACAGATGAAGTTCAAGTTCAAGTTCACACTTATTGTCACATACACCAATTAAGGTACAGTGATATTAGAGTTACCATGCAGCCATACAATCAAATAGAAAATAGGTGCAAGAGTAGGCCTTTCGGCACTTCGAGCCTGCACCGCCAGTCAATATGATCATGGCTGATCATCCAACTCAGTATCCTGTACCTGCCTTCTCTCCATACCCCCTGATCCCTTTAGCCACAAGGGCCACATCTAACTCCCTCTTAAATATAGCCAATGAACTGGCCTCCACTACCTTCTGTGGCAGTGAATTCCACAGATTCACCACTCTCTGTGAAAAATGTTTTTCTCATCTCGGTCCTAAAAGACTTCCTCCTTATCCTTAAACTGTGACCCCATGTTCTGGACTTCCCCAACATCGGGAAGAATCTTCCTGCATCTAGCCTGTCCAACCCCTTAAGAATTTTGTAAGTTTCTATAAGATCCCCCCTCAATCTTCTAAATTCTAGCGAGTACAAGCCGAGTCTATCCAGTCTTTCTTCATATGAAAGTCCTGCCATCCCAGGAATCAGTCTGGTGAACCTTCTCTGTACTCCCTCTATGGCAAGAATGTCCTTCCTCAGATTAGGAGGAAATACACAATAGAATTTAACATAAACATCCACCACAGTGGAATCAGCATTCTTAACTGTGTAGCAAGGCAATAACGTTCAGTCAATCTTCCTCCTTCTGTTCACCGTGGTCGGGGCCGTGAACCCTCCGCAGTCGCTGCTATGGACGGCCCGAAGTACAAGTCCCCTCGTCGGGATAATCGAAACTCCAACGTCTGGATAGACGGAACACACACACTTGGAGTTCCAGAATTGGCCGCATTCTTACCAGAGACTGCGACTTCACGATGTTATAGGCCACAGGCCGGCAGTGGGCCCTGTTTTTCACCTGGTTTAACTACACCTTGTCATTACCATCCTGGGTCCAAGAATGTCTAGCCTGACTCCCTCTCCCGCCAGTTCCTTACCGACAAGGACAACCATCCCACAAACCCATTCTGCCTCCCACCTGCCTGGTGGACTCCATCACCTGGGAGATTGAGGCCACAGTTTGTAATGCCCAGCATCATAGAATAGAATAGAATAGTTTCTTTATTGTCATTGTAACATGAACCATGTACAACAAAATTTAAAAATGTCAACCAGTCAGTGCACCATTCAAACATTTCTAAAAGCTAACGATACATACAAGGTAAAATATTAAAAGATAAACAACTAAAATAAATATCATGAAAATAGCACGCATAAACACCCAACCCTCCATCCTTCTGTCGATTTCACAGTGTACCACAGTCCCTTAGTCTGTATCGCCCCTGCGTTCCTTGGCAGCTACATTTAATTCTTTTATAGCAGTGCGGTAAAAACTGTTTTTTAGTCTGTTCGTCCTTGTCCTTGTAGATCTGTACCGTCTGCCTGACGGCAACAGTTCAAACAGGGAGTGTCCGGGGTGGGAAATGTCCTTTATAATACTCTGGGATTTTTTGATGCAGCGGGAACTGTGTAAGTCCTCCAAGGTTCATCACCCCGATCCTGGTTCTGGACCCCCCCCAATAGGTTATTTGTCCCAGATCGGCCCACTGTGAAGTTCTCCAGTAGACCCATTCCTGTAATCTCGCCTGGTGTCGGCCGCACCCTCTACCCGCTGTGCCAGCGGTTCTGGTGGCCCACCGTGGAGGCCGGCACCCAGTCTTTCCTTCCCACCTGCTTTGCCTGTGCATAGAATAAGACATCCTATCAGCCTACCTCTGGTCCCTACATCCCCTGCCTGTTCCCCGCCGTCCCTGGTCCCACATCACCCTGGACTTCATCACCGGCTTGCCGCTGTACAAGGGTAATATGGTTATTCTTACCATTGTGGACCGTTTCTCCAAGGCTGCTCATTTCCTTCCTCGTCTTCTCTGGCCCTGCACTGGAACATATCCGCCATGTCCGTCTCACCCTGCAGCGGCTGTGGGAAAACCATTTGCTCGTCAAGGTGGAGAAGTGTGAGTTCCACCAGCCCATGGTGCCCTTCCTGGGATACATCCTCTCTGCTGGCCATGTCGAGATGGATCCAGGAAAGGTGAGAGCGGTGGTGGGTTGACCTGATTCTACCAGTACGAGGGATCTACAACGCTTCCGCAGCTTCACCAATGTTTACCTCTGCGTTATCTGCAACTACAGCATCCTGGCTGCTCCTCTCACTGCTCTCACCTCTCTAGTAAGTAGTAAATAAGTAAGTTTTATTTATATAGCACATTTTAAGTCAACTCGCATTGACACCAAAGTGTTTTACATAAAATAAATAATAAGTTTCCATACAAACCAGAGAAAAAGGTTAAAAAAAGAAAGAAAATGGACACAATACATTATAGAGTTCAACACAAACGTCCCCCCACAGCAAAATCAAACATTTCTGTAGATGGTTATCCTGGTTCCCCGGTGCCTGCCGGTTCCCCCTTGCAGCCGGGGTCCCCGCTGTTCCTGTTCCCGTTCCGCCCTCTCTTCTTTCGGGTGGGGAGGGTGAGGGTGCTGTGCGCACTTGCTCGGGTCGGGTTGTCAAAGCTCCGGATCGCTACGGAGACTTCGCTTAGTTTTGCAGGTCCTGTATAATTAACCTGCTGTTCTTGCAACTTTGTTTAAATTGTACGGGAAAGGATGTAGATGGTTTATACATGTAACCTATAATGTAGCTACCTCATCACCATTAACACGCCCTCTCATATCAGTATAACTATGATCTCCTCCCCTCCCCTCCTCCCATTTTGTCCTGGTACGCCTGAAGGCTGGGTGCAGCCAGTACTGGGACGTGTGTGCCATGTGCTATAATAAAGACTCTAGTAAAGGTTACAGTGTGTCAGACTAAGTCCCCTTTACAATTTCCACTGTGGGTAAAGGCACCAGAAGGTTAAGTCCTCTTCCTCTGTGAAACACCCGAGGTCGGGGCCCATTTGTGGCCGATAATTTTCAGGGCCCTCTTGCCGTGAAGATGGAACTCCGGCGTCGGGTGTAACATTCCTCAGCGGCTGGGAAAGTCTGGAGCGGCTGCCTCCTCCCCGGAGACCGGGGCACTCGTAGTCCTCAGGCCGCGCCGGTTGGAGCTCCGACCCCGGCGAACTCGATCCCAGGCTCTGCGGCGCTCCAAATCCAGCGCCGCCCGCGGCCGGACGCCCGCAGCCACAGCTCCGTGGTGTTGGGGAGTCGGCGGCCACAGCGCTGCGGAGCTTAATGCACGGCGACCCGGTACGACATCACCCGCTCCATGATGGTGTCCCAGCGCTGCGCCGCCGCCGAAGCTGTAGTCCCGGCCGGTCCCGACAGGAAAGCGCCGCTCCATTCTCGGTGGTAGGCCGCGAGGACGTGGCGAAGAAGCAACTTGGAGAGATGCTGCCTCTCCGACCAGGTAGGGGACTAAGAAATAAAGTTTCCCCCTTCCCCACCCCTACCCCCCCACATAAAAGACCTCCAGCTAACATTTTTTAACAGGACTTAAAATTAAAAAAAGGTGAAGAGACGGACTGCGGGCAGGCTGCCATACACAGACGGCGCCCACTCCTGCACATCCGCCATCTTGCATTATCTCTACCTCCTTCAAGTTTGCCTGGTCCCAATAGACAATAGACAATAGGTGCAGGAGTAGGCCATTCGGCCCTTCGAAGCAGCACCGCCATTCAATGGCTGATCATCCCAAATCAGCCCCCGGTTCCTACCTTCTCCCCATATCCTCTGACTCCGCTGTTTTTAAGAGCCCTATCTAGCTCTCTCATGAAAATAACCAGAGAACCGGCCTCCACTGCCCTCTGAGGCAGAGACCCACAACTCTCTGTAAGAAAAAATGTTTCCTCGTCTCCGTTCTAAATGGCTTGCCACTTATTCTTAAACTGTAGCCCCTGGTTCTGGACTCCCCCAACATCAGGAACATGTTTCCTGCCTCTAGCGTGTCCAAACCCGTAACAATCTTATATGTTTCAATGACATTCCCTCTCATCCTTCTAAACTCCAGAGTGTACAAGCCCAGCTGCTCCATTCTCTCAGCATATGACAGTCCCGCCATCCCGGGAATTAACCTTGTAAACCTACGCTGCACCCCCTCAATAGCAAGAATGTCCTTCCTCAAATTAGGGGACCAAAACTGCACTCAATACTCCAGGTGTGGTCTCACTAGGGCTCTGTACAACTGCAGAAGGACCTCGTTGCTCCTATATTCAATTCCTCTTGTTATAAAGGCCAACATGCCATTCGCTTTCTTCACTGCCTGCTGTACCTACATGCTTACTTTCATAGACTGATGAACAAGGAGCCCCAGATCCCGTTGTACTTCCCCTTTCCCAACTTGACCTCTGCTGCTGAGGGGGCATTCCAGGACCTCGAGCAACGCTTCACTACCGCCCCCATCCGGGAGCATCCTGACCCGGCCCGTCAGTTTGTGGTGGAGGTTGATGCCTCTGATGTTGAAGTTGGGGCGGTGCTTTCTCAACACTCCTCCAAGGACCAGAAGATGCTCCCCTGTGCCTTCTTGCCTGAGAGGAATGATGACATCGGCAACAGATGAAGTTCAAGTTCAAGTTCACACTTATTGTCACATACACCAATTAAGGTACAGTGATATTAGAGTTACCATGCAGCCATACAATCAAATAGAAAATAGGTGCAGGAGTAGGCCTTTCGGCACCGAGCCTGCACCGCCAGTCAATATGATCATGGCTGATCAATCCAACTCAGTATCCTGTACCTGCTTTCTCTCCATACCCACTGATCCCTTTAGCCACAAGGGCCACATCTAACTCCCTCTTAAATATAGCCAATGAACTGGCCTCCACTACCTTCTGTGGCAGTGAATTCCACAGATTCACCACTCTCTGTGAAAAATGTTTTCCTCATCTCGGTCCTAAAAGACTTCCTCCTTATCCTTAAACTGTGACCCCATGTTCTGGACTTCCCCAACATCGGGAAGAATCTTCCTGCATCTAGCCTGTCCAACCCCTTAAGAATTTTGTAAGTTTCTATAAGATCCCCCCTCAATCTTCTAAATTCTAGCGAGTAAAAGCCGAGTCTATCCAGTCTTCCTTCATATGAAAGTCCTGCCATCCCAGGAATCAGTCTGGTGAACCTTCTCTGTACTCCCTCTATGGCAAGAATGTCCTTCCTCAGATTAGGAGGAAATACACAATAGAATTTAACATAAACATCCACCACAGTGGAATCAGCATTCTTAACTGTGTAGCAAGGCAATAACGTTCAGTCAATCTTCCTCCTTCTGTTCACCGTGGTCGGGGCCGTGAACCCTCTGCAGTCGCTGCTACGGACGGCCCGAAGTACAAGCCCCCTCGTCGGGATAATCAAAACTCCGACGTCTGGATGGACGGAACACACACACTAGGAGTTCCAGAATTGGCCACTTTCTTACCAGAGACTGCGGCTTCACGATGTTATACGCCGCAGGCCGGCGGTGGGCCCTGTTTTTCACCTGGTTTAACTACACCTTGTCATTACCATCCTGGGTCCAAGAATGTCTAGCCTGACTCCCTCTCCTGGCAATTCCTTACCGACAAGGACAACCATCCCACAAACCCATTCTGCCTCCCACCTGCCTGGTGGACTCCATCACCTGGGAGATTGAGGCCACAGTTTGTAATGCCCAGCATCATAGAATAGAATAGAATAGTTTCTTTATTGTCATTGTAACATGAACCATGTACAACAAAATTTAAAAATGTCAGCCAGTCAGTGCACCATTCAAACATTTCTAAAAGCTAACGATACATACAAGGTAAAATATTAAAAGATAAACAACTAAAATAAATATCATGAAAATAGCACGCATAAACACCCAACCCTCCATCCTTCTGTCGATTTCCAGTGTACCACAGTCCCTTAGTCTGTATCGCCCCTGCGTTCCTTGGCAGCTACATTTAATTTCTTTTATAGCAGTGCGGTAAAAACTGTTTTTTAGTCTATTTGTCCTTGTCCTTGTAGATCTGTACCGTCTGCCTGACGGCAACAGTTCAAACAGGGAGTGTCCGGGGTGGGAAATGTCCCTTTATAATACTCTGGGATTTTTTGATGCAGCGGGAACTGTGTAAGTCCTCCAAGGTTCATCACCCCGATCCTGGTTCTGGACCCCCCCCAATAGGTTATTTGTCCCAGATCGGCCCACTGTGAAGTTCTCCAGTAGACCCATTCCTGTAATCTCGCCTGGTGTCGGCCGCACCCTCTACCCGCTGTGCCAGCGGTTCTGGTGGCCCACCGTGGAGGCCGGCACCCAGTCTTTCCTTCCCACCTGCTTTGCCTGTGCATAGAATACGACATCCTATCAGCCTACCTCTGGTCCCTACATCCCCTGCCTGTTCCCCGCCGTCCCTGGTCCCACATCACCCTGGACTTCATCACCGGCTTGCCGCTGTACAAGGGTAATATGGTTATTCTTACCATTGTGGACCGTTTCTCCAAGGCTGTTCATTTCCTTCCTGTTCCTGAGCTCCCATCTGCTGTAGAACTCGCCCACCTCATCGTAAACCAGGTCATCAGACTCCATGGTTTTCCCTCAAGACATGGTCTCCGACAAGGGGTCCGCAGTTCACCTCACAATTTTGGAAGGCTTTCTGTTCCCTGGTTGGCTCCTCCGCCAGCCTCTCATCTGGGTTCTATCCACAATCTAATGGTCAGTCGGAGAGAGCCAACCAGGCCCTGGAGACCACCCTACGATGCCTGGTGTCTGCCAACCCTATCACCTGGTCTAGCTAAATGGTATGGATCGAATATGCCCACAATTCTCTGCCCAGTTCTGTCTCCATTCCACTACTCCCTTGGTTATCAGCCACCTCTGTTCCCTGACCAAGAGAGGAGGAGGTCTCCATCCCCTCTGCCCAGGAGTTTGTGAGCTGCGCCCGTCTGTGGAAGATATTAATTTAGAGGGAAATGAATGGAAAATGAAAAGCAGAGACTTTGCAGATTTGCTTTGAGATTTGATTGCATGATATCACGGACAAATGGCTGCAGTAAAACTGCTCACCAGTTCTCAAACTCCACAGCAGAATTAGCCGACAGTAAAACTGTGCAGTAAATAACTTTTGTTTACTTTTGTTAGATACTACCCTCCAAAAATATTCTATCAACTCCATGGGTACCAATTATTTCATTAGTCATATCATACTGTTCGCTTATGGTTATCTTATTCAACAACAGATTGTTAATACAAGTCAAACATAATACGAGGGCAGCTTGACATTATTCTATCTTGCCTTTCAGGCGGCTCACACCACTATCCCCTCTCCGCGCCAACCATAAGCCCCTCCATTTACAGTAACATTTCTATGCCACTAGCGGTAGGGGGCACGGGTGATCTACTGTAACTTCTCACAGAACGGAAAACAAGCTTCGTTATCTCCTCTACTATTTCATGTTTACATTTACCATCCACCCTTCAACACATAGAAACATAGAAAATAGGTGCAGGAGTAGGCCATTCGGCCCTTCGAGCCTGCACCGCCATTCAATATGATCATGGCTGATCATCCAACTCAGTATCCTGTACCTGCCTTCTCTCCATACCCCCTGATCCCTTTAGCCACAAGGGCCACTTCTAAAGTAGCTTTTATCCACTTCTCTCCATACCCCCTGATCTCTTTAGCCACACATTCCCAGACAAGATGTAACACATCTAATCTTACTTTGCCAATTCCCACGAAACTCATCTGCACCTGGTCAAGCGAGAGCTGCCAATTGTCACATCCAAACACCCTTTCTTACCTTATTGAATTCCAATCAAAATTAAGTAAGGAAGGATATTAATTTTTCTTCCACAGTTCCCTCCTTGGTGATCTTTATGAACACTTATAGTAAGAAAGATATTAATAATTTTCTCTCATTAATCAGTTGCAAAAATGGAGGCATATATGCCCGATTATAATTTTGGTTGGAACCCATCCTGGATACTTCCAAAGGGATACCTCCTTCTGCATGTGAAGGACTATGGGCACAAACCCAACATTCTAATCAGATAAGGAAGCCTGTTTTTCTTATAGCAGCACGTTCACTTTGTTCTGTGTGAAAGTTGTTCGTTGAATTTCATACTCCAACTTCTACCTTCTTCCTGTTTCTTGAAACTATCTAGATTCCTCACTTCACCCCTCATATCCTCACTGAACCTATAATGTTAATATATTCATGTATTTAATACTACAAAGATAGTTAATTAAAAAAAAGTCTATATTTTGACACTTTCTTTATCACGACAAAATGTTATGGTTCTTTTGTTTCCTTCTCCTCGAGGGTTCCATCTGAGTGATGCAGTTCACATCTAGTCGCATGTACCCAATTGGGCTTTTTACTTTTATTGCTGTCCGTGTTGTTAGTAGCCCCAAATATGGTCCTTTCCACCACAAAACTTACAAAATTCTTAAGGGGTTGGACAAGCTAGATGCAGGAAGATTATTCCCAATGTTGGGGAAGTCCACAACAAGGTGTCACAGTTTAAGGATAAGGGGGAAATCTTTTAGGACCGAGATGAGAAAATCATTTTTCACACAGAGAGTGGTAAATCTCTGGAATTCTCTGCCGCAGAAGGTAGTTGAGGGCAGTTCATTGGCTATATTTAAGAGGGAGTTAGATGTGGCCCTTGTGGCAGATACAGGATACTGAGTTGGATGATCAGCCATGATCATATTGAATTGCGGTGCAGGCTCGAAGGGCTGAGTGGCCTACTCCTGCACCTATTTTCTATGTTTCTATGTTTCTATGTAATCCTTGCTCATTGCTCACTCATAAACCTGATCTTCTAGTTTAAACGGATGCAAATTTCCTTCAGCCAGTGGGACCTGTGCCGGATTAACTTGTTCATAGATTTTACTAACTGATTCACACATGGCTTCAGCATATGTTAAGGATTTTTCATCATTCTAAATTTGAGCTACCTTCTCAGGAGTCATCGGGGGTCGGGTTCTTGATGTCATAGGTCGTCCCATCAAAATCTCGTGAGATGTTAGGCCTGTTATTCTATTTTTCTGATTTCTCAAGGTATACATCACAATAGGCATGGCGTCTGACATACTTTGGCCAAAGTGGCTTTTATCTCTCCATTTACTCTTTCTACCATCCCTGAGGATTGTTGTTGAAATGGTATGTGTAATTTACATTGAAACCCAAGAGCCTTCGACAAATTCTGAACTAATTTACTGGTGAAATGAGTTCCTCTGTCACTGTTTATTCCCAAGGGTATCCCAAATCTAGGTATTATTTCTTTCATTAAAATATTGCCTACCGTCCTTGCATCATCCCTCCTTGTGAGATGTGCTTCCACCCATCTGGAGACCATATCAATAATGACCAGAATGTAGTTAAAACCCTTTGCTGCTGCCATTGTACCCAATCTCAGAAGGCATTTCAAGTTGTGGTAGGTGATCACATTTTGCAGGTGTCTTCCCTCTATTATTTTATTGACACACCAGACATGTTCTTGCAACTTTATCAATGGGGTTAAGGAAAGAGCGTTCACGTCACGGCCCTGTCTCCACCAATCTTTCCACCACCACGCACAAGAAGCGACAAGACAGACACCACTGTATGCAGATGCCGAGAGGTGTGTTCATCTTCTAATCTCGTGTGTGTGGACTCGATAATAAGAAGAACTTTATCAATTACAAGACTAAGTGGGACCCGTTTGGTCCCAGCATCACACGGGAGGGCTGGTCACCAACGCAATTTTCCACCTCTCCATCAATTCCAATACTGCTCGCCAGTGGGGGGGGGGGGGGGCTGTCTGTTGCGCTAGTATGGGTGTTGCGGGCTGAAGGTACAAAATTTTTTTTCCAGAGGGCTAGTATAGACATTGTGGGCTGTATGGATGCTTGGGCGAGGCAAACAATTGGACTGCAGACACCCGACAACCAATATTCATTTTGTGAACACAAACTTGTTAAAAAAAAGGCGAGGCGAACAATTGGGCTGCAGACACCCGACAACCAAAATTAATTTTGTGAACAAAAACTTGTTAAAAAAGTCGAGGCAAGCAATTGGGCTGCAGTCACTTTACAGCCGCATCGAGGGGACTCACCGTGGAGTAGACATGCGTTCAGTGTTATTCGCAGCTCAGAGAGCCGTGACCCTCTCACTTCCTGGTCTGGCAGAGACTGAGTGAGGCATGACACTTCCTGGTTTTATAGTCCCTCCCCCTGCCGCCAGCAGGGGCAGCAGAGAGAATGGGGAATTTTGTAAAAACATTAATATCTCTCCCATTTTTCATCAATGGAAAAAATCCTCCACACTCATATGGCGGAAGGGGGCTCTGAGTGAGGTGGCCAAAAATGATGGCCATAGGTGGTGGCGTTCTCTCGGAAATCGCAGCACAGTCGGCCAAAAGCGGTCAAGATCAGAGATTTAGTAATATAGACTGTATGACTGATATACCTGGTGCTACCGTTGCTGAGACAATGTGTTTGCCATCCCCTCCCCTCCCCCCCCCTTCTCCCATGTGAGCCTGTCCATGAGCTAGGTGAGACAGGGATAAAAGTAGGCTCCTGGGGCAAACTACCTGACCAACAGGGTGGACCCAGACAATGGGGTCTTGATAACACCTTGCTTTGTTCCAGGAATTCTTTCCTGGAGTGATGCTAGGCTCTGGTAACCGGGAGCTTTCTTTGTGCTGCAGACTTAATTTTAGCCGCCTGTAATTGTGGGGTTTGCCTCAGGGCAACCTGTTTGGCTACATATTCAGCTTCTCTGTTTCGTTTTGATCCATCACCATGCGATGATGTATGAGCTTCGCATTTAATAATTGCAATTTGCCGTGGCAATTGGGTAGCATTCAATAAATATCATGCTTAATAGTCTTTCCTGTTGATGAGATGAATCCTGTATTTTTCCATAACTGCCCAAAGTCATGTGCAACCCCAAACGCAGAACGAGAATCGGTGTAGATATTAGCACTTTGATCTTTTGCCAATATGCAGGCACGAGTCGGGGCATACAGCTCTGCTGCCGAAGTGGACGTTCTGGATGGTAAAGCGTACACCTCCAGCACTTGGTGTGGTGACCACTGCATATCCTGTTAATAATCTGCCATCGCTAGGTTGGTGTGAAGAGCCATCAGTAAATAGGACCAGGTCAGGATTATCAATCGGATGACTCTATACGACCAGTCGGGGAGTGCCAGCGGCTTCTACAAGGAGTAGACAATGATGGGCACATCCTTCTTTTGCTACAAAAGGAGCTGTGTTTATAGCAGGTGATCGCTGATAAGTATAGTTTGGATGTGATAAAAGGTTAACTTCATATCCTGTTCTTCTAGCGGCTGTGAAATGCTGTGTCGCCGCTGAGTTCAATAATAACATCACAGCATGAGGGACAATTACTACACACGGGTGATCAAGAACGATGGGGATTGATTTTTCCACCATTGTAGCTGCCGCCGCTGCAGCTCGCAAGCAGGCTGGCATGCCACTTACTACAGCTGGTAAAGTCACGGAATTTACAGGCTACCAGTCTTTATCCCACTCCATGTTCTTGAGCCAGGACCCCAGTCGCAAACCCCTTTGATTCATTTACATAGAGTTGAAAGGGCTTTTTATAATTTGGCAATCCCAGCGCCGGAGCAGTAACCATAGCATTCTTTAGATTTCTAAACGCCTGGTCCCTTTCTGCAGTCCATGCTACTCTGGAGGGCTCAGTCTGCAAGGTGGCTGAACGCAATGCTGCATCTAGTTCCCTGTAGTCATGGATCCATTGTCTGCAGTAATCCATCATGCCCAAGAAGGAGAGAATGTTCTTCTTTGTCTTTGGGACCGGGATGTTCTCTCTTGCTTTTATTCTACCTTTCGCAAGTCTCCTTCTGCCTTCCTGCAGCCGGAATCCCAGATACTAGGCTGGTGGAACTGTAGTTTTCCCAGGGATACTTTGTGCCCTGTTCCTGCCGGATGTGGCAGCTATTTAAATGAGTCTTCTTTACAATCAGGACCCATCACAGTGGCTACCAAAAGATCATTGACACACTGGACCAAAGTAGACCTCTCTGATAATTGGAATTCCTCCAGATCATTTTTCACTGCTGCTGCATACACAGCCGGGCTTTCAGTATACCCCTGGGGTCGCCTAGTCCAGGTGTATTGTTGATCCTTGTACGTAAAAGCAAACAGGAACTGGCTGTCTTTATGCAGGGGCTTGGAGAAAAAGGCCAAACATCGGTCAATTATTGTAAAGGTGTCAGCTTCTGCCGGTACAGATGACAGAATAATATATGTGTCAGGTACTAAAGGAGCAATAGGGATCACTATTTTGTTAACAGCTCTCATTCTTTGACCAAACTCCATTCATTACGTCTTCCCACTTTCGGGATTGGCAGAATAGGGGTATTACACGGACATTGCATTTTCACTAATACTCCTTGCTGTGATAAATATATGATGACCATAGCTATCCCTTCTTCAGCCTCTGGGGTCCGTCAATACTGTTCTAAACATGGCAAAGCAGCACCTTTTTTTAAAGTCACTTTATGTTCAGGGGCTGAACGCACTCGACCCACATGATTCTTATGCTTTGCCCATAGTTCAGAGGGTACTTGGAGCAGAGCCATTGGTAACCTTGACGGATCTTCAGTTCTTACTCTCTCTCTCTCTTCTCTCTCTCTCTCTCTCTCTCTCTCTCTCTCTCTCTCTCTCTCTCTCTCTCTCTCTCTCTCTCTCTCTCTCTCTCTCTCTCTCTCTCTCTCTCTCTCTCTCTCCTCTCCTCTCTCTCTCTCTCTCTCTCTCTCCTCTCTCCTCTCCTCTCTCTCTCTCTCTCTCTCTCTCTCTCTCTCTCTCTCTCTCTCCTCTCTCTCTCCTCTCTCTCCTCTCTCTCTCTCTCTCTCTCTCTCTCTCTCTCTCTCTCTCTCTCTTTCTCTCTCTCCCTTTCTCTATATTGAAGTATTGATTTCTCTATCCAGAGATTTCTCTATCCAGAGATGCTGCCTGTCATGCTGAGTTACTCCAACTTTTTGTGTCTATCTTCAGTTTAGACTGGCATCTGCAGTTCCTTTCTATACATAGACTATTATTGTTATTAAGGTATTATTGTTTGTTTGTTTTTTGTGGGGTGTGTGTCCCTTCCCATTCCCACACTGACCTTTCATTCCTTGACCACCTCCAATGTCTGGGTGAGGCCAAATTCAAATTGGAGGAACACCATCTCATATTTAATTTAATTAATTTATTTATTTATTTATTTATTTATTTTAAAAAACTTTATTGGTATGATAAAATACATCGTTATATTGCCAAAGTATAAAACATGACATACATATTTAAAAATGCATGAATATAAATACAAGTATACTGTGCATGGATAGATATGCCCCTGTAATCTATATATATACTCACAATACACCTATAGCCCTTTATTGATTGCTACACGTTCTTGCAGCTGTAAGCAGTACAACAGAATAGCAAGTTTAGCAATTCAATATTAATTTCTTAGTATTAGTTAATGTCGATTAGTGTGTGCGTGGATATGTGCATGTTGGTCATTCACCGTCTCTCAGGTTATGACATTGTGCACCAAGATGTGCCTATTTCCTTCACCAAGGATTATTCTTATTTTCGATGGATCATCTAGTTTTTTAAATCTGGGGTTGACAGACTGAGCTCTCTCTCCATCCCTCCCTCACCGTCGTACCGCCTTCAAAGTCATCTTGCTGAGTCTCATTGCTCCCACAGCTAACCTTGACCTGTTTCCTTTAACATAGTTACTTTTTTGCATGTCTTTCATTCATTTCATAGTTACTTTTTTGCATGTCTTTCATTCATTTCTTCGATATCTCGATATCAGCGTCTATATCCCTTGTCTTTCCCTTTCCCCTGATTCTCAGTTTGAAGAAGGGTCTTAACCCGAAACGTCACTCATTCGTCCTCTCCAGAGATGCTGCCTGCCTCGCTGAGTCACTCCAGGTTTTTGTGTCTGTTTTCTTTGCAAGTAAGTAAATAAGTTTATTGCCCAAGTATTCACATACAAGGAATTTGCCTTGGTGCTCCGCCCACAAGTAACAACATGACATACAGTGACAGTTACGAATGACTCAGAAAACACTAAACATTAATAATAATAAAACATTAATGATAAAACACCATTGATCAAGCATGTGAACCAACAATACACCAGATCAAAGGGAAGCTACAGATTTTTGGCTGTTGAGTAGAGCAACTACTCGTGGATAAAAGCTGTTTTTATGTCTGGCTGTGGCAGCTTTGACAATCCGGAGTCGCCTTCCAGAGGGAAGTGATTCAAAGAGTTTGTGGCCAGGGTGAGAGGGGTCAGAGATGATCTTGCCCGCTCGCTTCCTGGCCCTTGCAGTGTACAGTTCATCAATGGGGGGAAGGTTGCAGCCAATAATCTTCTCTGCTGATCGGACGATTCACTGCAGCCTCCAGGTGTCGTGCTTGGTGGCTGAGCCAAACCAGACCTTGATGGAGAAGGTGAGGACAGACTCTACGATGGCCGTGTAGAATTGGACCATCATTGCCTGGGGCAGATTGTGCTTCCTCAGCTGCCGCAGGAAGTACATCCGCTGTTGTGCCTTTTTGACTGTGGAGTCGATGGTAGTCGATGGTATATGTATATGTGGGTATGTGTATGTATACATACACACACTGAACTTTTTTTTCTCATTTATTATATTGTTTACAGTGTACTATGTTTACATATTCTGTTGTGCTGCTGCAAGTCAGAATGTCATTGTTCTATCTGGGACACATGACAATAAAACTCCCTTGACTCTTGAACTGAAACAGGGAGCACTACTGTTGAAGCCGAGGTGGCCATTGATAAATACAGGAGGCGGTGTGAGAGAGAGTAAGTTTATTGTGAGCATATCACAGTAGACCAGTGTTAGGTGACTTTACCAAGAGGCCGATCCCACTGACAGCCCGTTCCATGCAGAGTTTGACCCTGGGCCATCCAACATCCAGCGTATGTCAAATATAGACACAAAATGCTGGAGTAACTCAGCGCGACAAACAGCATCTCTGGAGAGAAGGAATGGGGGACGTTTCGGATCGAAACCCTTCTTCATAAATATAAAATAATCTGAAGAAGGGTCTCGACCTGAAACGTCACCCATTCCTTCTCTCTCTCGCTAGAGAGAGATTCTGCCTGCCCCGCTGAGTTACTTCAGCTTTTTGTGTCTATTTTCAGTTTAAACCACCATCTGCAGTTCCTCCTTACACACATCCAGCCAATGTTGTTTCTTTGGAAGCGAGACAAAGACTTGTGATCTCGGTTGCGGTTCAGGCAGGCGAGGAGTGGCTAGAGTGTGATGGGTGATATTCTGCAGTCCTGCCTGTGTTTGCCAGCCTGCAGACTGGATGCCTAACTCCCTTGGGCACTAACTGCACCTGAAGCAGTCATACAAACATAGAAACATAGAAAATAGGTGCAGAGGCCATTCAGCCCTTCGAGCCAGCACCGCCATTCATTGTGATCATGGCTGATCCCCTATCAATAACCCGTGCCTGCCTTCTCCCCATATCCCTTGACTCCACTAGCCCCTAGAGCTCTATCTAACTCTCTTAAATCCATCCAGTGACTTGGCCTCCACTGACCTCTGTGGCAGGGAATTCCATAAATTCACAACTCTCTGGGTGTAAACGTTTTTTTCTCACCTCAGTCTTAAATGGCCTCCCCTTTATTCTAAGACTGTGGCCCCTGGTTCTGGACTCGCCCAACATTGGGAACATTTTTCCTGCATCTAGCTTGTCCAGTACTTTTATAAGTTTCTATAAGATCCCCCCTCAACCTTCTAAACTCCAGTGAATACAAGCCTAGTCTTTTCTACCTTTCCTCATATGACAGTCCCGCCATCCCAGGCATCAATCTTGTGAACCTAAGCTGCACTGCCTCAATTACAAGGATGTCCTTCCTCAAATTAGGAGACCAAAACTGTACACAATACTCCAGATGTGGTCTCACCAGAGCCCTATACAACTGCAGAAGAACCTCTTTACTCCTATACTGAAATCCTCTTGTTATGAAGGCCAACATTCCATTAGCTTTCTTCACTACCTGCTGTACCTGCACGCCAACTTTCAGTGACCGGTGTACAAGGACGCCCAGGTCTCGCTGCACCTCCCCTTTACCTAACCTAACCCCATTGAGATAATAATCTGCCCCCTTGTTTTTTCCACCAAAGTGGATAACCTCACATTTATCTTATATTATACTGCATCTGCCATGCATCTGCCCACTCACTCAACCTGTCCAGGTCACCCTGTAACCTCCTAACATCCTCTTCACAGTTCCCACTGCCACCCAGCTTTGTGTCATCCATCAAACTTGCTAGTGTTGCTCCTAATTCTCTCTTCCAAATCATTAATATATATGGTAAACAGTTGCGGCCAAAACACCGAGCCTTGCGGCACTCCACTCACCACTGCCTGCCATTCTGAAAAGGGCCCGTTCACTCCTACTCTTTGCTTCCTGTTTGCCAACCAATTTTCTATCCATGTCAACACCCTACCCCCAAATACCATGTGCTCTAATTTTAGTCACCAGTCTCCCGTGCGGGACCTTATCAAAGGCTTTCTGAAAGTCCACCCAAACTGAAAGGAAGTTCAACCTTGGTTGCAGCTAAAGAGATAAAGTGATGTTATCAAAGTTGGAGAGTCAGCAGCTTCATGCTCCATAGTGTGCATATCTGTGAAGAAGTGTCTTGGGCCCAACACATTGATGTAATCACACATAAAGCCCATCATTGTCTCTGCTTCCTAAGATTGAAGAGGTTGGGCATGTCGATAAATACGATCGAATTTCTACAGGTGTACAGTAGAGAGCACACTGACTGGTTGCATCATGGCCTCGTTCGACAGCTCAAACACCCAAGGAAGGAAGAGTGTTGGACACTGCCCGGTCCATCACAGCTACTGACCTCCCCACCATCGATGGGATCTACAGGAGGTGCTGCCTCAAAAAGGCAGCCAGCATCATCAGAGACCCACACCACCCTGGCCACTCTCATCTCGCTGCTACCATCGGGAAGAAGGTACAGGAGCCTGAAAACCCTGACCTCCACGTTCAAGAACAGCTTCTTCCCAGCAACCATCAGGCTCTTGAACACTGCACAACACTGACCTCAGCAACTGTGATCATGTATGGACTGTGTCTTTGGTTGCACTATGAAGTTCAAAGTTTGCATGAGTATTATGGATATTAATCATTGCATTATTGATTATTATATATTTATTTGTTATTGCAATAAAGGACCATCAAGCTGCAGCAAGTAAGGATTTCATTATGTTGTGTCAGTGATCCCCTCCCCCACCACTCTTTGACCCTGGGCTGTGAGGTGTGGGTGGTGAGTGGGGGGGGGGGGTCAGTCAGGGGTCAGGGTTCATGGCCCCCCCCCCCCCCCCACCACTCTCTGAGCCTCCAGTGCTCGGCCCATTGCCGTCCAGCAGAGTGAGTTTACTGAGCACTCGGGGATCTGCCAGGAGCTGGAGGCTGAAGCTGTGTCCGTGCAGGTGGGAGAGGAGGGAGATGAGCCGGCCATGGATCAGCTCGTACTCGGCGCATGCATCCTGCCCACAGCGGGTGGTCAGCACGTCCAGCTGGGCTTTGAGATTGCCGAGATGGGCCACCTCATTGAGTACCTTCCTCCTGGAGCTGAGCAGCTGCTCCAGTGCATGGTGCACCATCTGCAGCTCCCTCTGCCTCTCCCGCTGCCCGTTGTCCACCTCCAGCTTGCGGTGTTGCAGCTCCTGCAGCTTCTTCCGGCACAGGTCCAGCTCCAGAGATGCCTGATCAAGCTTCACCTTCACCTCCGCCTTGTCCTTCACTGCCTCCTCAATCAATGCCTCACAACGAGACATTTCTCTACAGGATCCCACAACCAGAGGGATTCCTGGTGACAGAGGAAGGGAGGTTAGTACATAGAGCAGGCGCTTCAGCCCACAATGTCCGTACCATCTGCCTACAGAGAATCTGTATCCCTCCATTCCCTGCTTATCCATGCGCCTATCCACAGTCCTTTAAACACGATCATCGCTGACTCCACCACCAACTGAAAGGATAATAGCCGTGATTAGTAAAGATGTCAAAGGTCACGAGGAGAAGGCAGGAGAATGGGGATGAGAGGGGAAACTGTCACCCATGATTGAATGGCAGATAAGACTGAATGGCCTAGTTTTTCTCCTATGTCTTATGGTTTTATGCTATGAACTGCAGATGCTACAAACTGGGATCTACGGTGGCGCAGCGGGTAGAGCTGCTGCCTTATAGCGCCAGAGACCCGGGTTCGATCCTGACTTTGGGTGCTGTCTGTACGGAGTTTGTACGTTCTCCCTGTGACCTGCATGAGTTTTCTCCGAGATCTTCGGTTTCCTCCCGCACTCCAAAGACGTACAGGTTTGTAGGTTAATTGGCTTGGTGTAAATGTAAGATTGACTCTAGTGTGTGTAGGATGGTGGTAATGTGCAGGGATCGCTGGTCGGTGCGGTGCGGACCCGGTGGGCTGAGGGGCTTGCTTTGCGTGCTGCACCTGCAAACTAAACTAAAACTAAACTTAAGGACATTTCAGGTTGGGACCTTCTTCAGAATGTTCCTGATGTTGGGAAAGTCCAGATCTGGGGGCCACAGTTTAAGAATAAAGTGTAAGCCATTTAGGACAGAGATAAGGAAACACTTTTTCACATGGAAAGTTGTGAGTCTGTGGAATTCTCAGCCTCAGTGGGCGGCGGAGGCCAGTTCTCTGGATACTTTAAAGAGAGAGCTAGATAGGGCTCTTAAAAATAGCAGAGTCAGGGGATATGGGTAGAAGGCAGCAACGGGGTACTGATTGGGGATGATCAGCCATGATCACATTAAATGGCGGTGCTGGCTTGAAGGGCCGAATGGCCTACTCCTGCATCTATTGTCCATTGGTAGCTAAGAGAAGGTGATTATTGGTGTCTAGGGGCAATGAATACAAGCTTGCTTTGGTTGTGTCAAGGTCCTGTTCCACCAGCATGTGATAGCATGCATCTAGCTTGAGGCGTACGGCCTCGCGGGGCCAGTCCCACTTCGATCGGCAAAGGCGCATGGAGTTGTGCGGGGCTCCGAAAAACTGACATTGTCTGAAAATTCCGAGCGCCAACGGCCTTTCGGCCCGTACGCAATGTCTCGACGGCGTACGCCTAGCGCATGCCGTTACTCGACGATGTCACCGCCCGACGCCGTGCGGCGTCCAAATTCAGTCGGCCCGCCTCCTGCCCAGCTGATTGGTGAGTATGATGTCGGGAACAGCCCCGCACAACTCCATACGCCTCCGCGGTTGGAAGTGGGACCGGCCCCGCGAAGCTGTACGCCTCAAGCCACCACGTTTGGTCGCGCTAGACGACGCATGCTATCGCATGCTGGTGGGACAGGCCCTTAAGGCTTTGCTCGGCTCTCAGATTCAGATTCAGATTCAGATTCAACTTTATTGGCATTGTGCAGTGTACAGACTTGTCCCTGTGGGCAGTGTTGGGGTCTGCGTGTGAGGGAGGGAGGGTGGTACGGTGCTGCGATCTGGCGAAAGATCTGACAAGGAGGACATGTTCCGCTGGAGTTTAAAGGCAGAGAGGGGATGTTTCCTTCAGCTTAGCTTATTATTGTCACGTGTACCAAGGTGCAATGAAAATCTCTTTTGTTGCGTGCTATCCAGTCTGGGGAAGGACTATACATGATTACAATCACATCATCCATGGTGTACAGACACAGGATATTGGGAATAACGTTTGGTGCATGATAAAGTCCAGTAAAGTTCGATTGAAGACAGTCTGAGAATCTCCAATGAGATAGATGGAGGCCACTTGTTGCTAGGATAGAATCAGTTGCGTAACAAGAGATGGGAAGAAGCTGTCCCTGAACCTGAAGGTGTGCGTTTTCACACTTCTGTACATCTTGCCAGATGGGAGAAGGAAGAATAGGGAGTGGCCGGGGTGAGACTGGTCCTTGGTTATGCTGGTGGCCTTGCTGAGGCAGTGTGAGGTGTAGTGCGAGTCTGTAGAAGGGAGGTGGGCCTGCATGATGGTCTGGGCTCCATCATTGCTGGTGTCTTGGTTTAGTGCAGTGGTGATCAAGTCGTCAAATTTATTCGTCACATACGCAGTGAAATGAAAAGTGGCAATGCTCGCGGATTGTGCAAAACAAAACTACAAAACAGAATGGAACAGAATCACATATTACATATTTGTGGGAGAAAAAAAAGAAGAAACAGCAATTTTAAAAAGACACCACACAACAGTAAATTGGTTCAGTAAGTTAGTCCCTGGTGAGATAGGAATTTACTGTCCTAATGGCCCCTGGAAAGAAACTCCTTCTCATTACAGCATGGCAACGGAGGCGTTTGCCTGACCGTAGCAGCTGGAACAGTCTGTTGCTGGGGTGGAAGGGGTCCCCCATGATCTTGTTGGCTCCGGAGTTGCACCTTCTGATGTATAGTTCCTGGTACAATGTTCCTCCTGCAGGATGCAGGAAGTCAGGGAAACTGCCCTTGTCCCTGACAACTACATCTGTGGGAATTGTATCCAGGGGCTGCTCCTTGAAGACCATATTAGGGAAGTGGAACTGGAACTACGGTTGGATGATCCCAGGATGGTCCGGGAGAATGAGAGCTTCAGAGAGAGGAATTATAGTGAGGAGGTCACACACAAGGCCCAGGAAGAAAGTGGGCGGGTGATGTTACTGATGGTTTGTCCAGTGAGGCTGTATGGGTGTAGGGTGTAGAAATAAATAGGGGGTGATCACCTTGTTGGCCATGTACTACATACCTCTAAATAGTCAATGGGAAATAGAAGAGCAAATCTGTCAGGAGATTGCAGACAGCTGCTAGACTAATACAGTTATCAGGGATGTTAACGTTCCTAACATAGACTGGGACAGTCATAGTGTCAAGGACTTACAAGGGTGGACTTTGTCAGATGTGTTGAGGGGGGTTTCCTCCGTCAATATGTGGAGGCCCCACACAGGAGAAGGGCAACGCTTGATGTGGTCTTGGGAAATTTTGAGGGGCAGGTGGATGAAGTGTTTGTGGCCAAACCTATTGGGAGCAGTGACCACTGTTCTATTAGTTTTCAAATAGTCATGGATAATGGATGGAGGAACCACAAGTTACAATTCTGAATTGAGGCAAGGACAGCTTTATTGGTGTTTATTAGGAAGTTGCTCAAGTTGATTAGAGTAGGGAGCGCCCGTGTACCAGCTTTGAGGCCTGTGTTGCTGGGCTGGGGCCTGCAGTGTTGCTGGGCTGGGGCCTGTGTTGCTGGGCTGGGGCCTGCAGTGTTGCTGGGCTGGGGCCTGCAGTGTTGGGCTGGGGCCTGTGTTGCTGGGCTGAGGCCTGCAGTGTTGCTGGGCTGGGGTCTGTGTGCTGGGCTGGGGCCTGCAGTGTTGCTGGGCTGGGGCCTGTGTTGCTGGGCTGGGGCCTGTGTTTCTGGGCTGGGCCTGTGTTGCTGGGCTGGGGCCTGCAGTGTTGTGCTGGGGCCTGTGTTGCTGGGCTGGGGCCTGTGTTGCTGGGCTGGGGCCTGTGTTGCTGGGCTGGGGCCTGTGTTGCTGGGCTGGGGCCTGTGTTGCTGGGCTGGGCCTGTGTTGCTGGGGCATGTGTTGCTGGCCTGCATTATTAGGCTGGGGCCTGTGTTGCTGTGCTGGGGCCCTGTGTTGCTGGGCTGGGCCTGTGTTGCTGGGCTGGGGCCTGTGTTGCTGGGCTGGGCCTGTGTTGCTGGGGTGCTGGGGGCGTGTGTGTTGCTGGGCTGGGGCCTGTGTTGCTGGGCTGGGGCCTGTGTTGCTGGGCTGGGGCCTGCTGCCTGTGTTGCCTGGGCTGGGGGGCCTGTGTTGCTAGGCTGGGGGCCTGTGTTACTGGGCTGGGGCCTGTGTTGCTGGGCTGGGGCCTGTGTTACTGGGCTGGGCCCTGCAGTGTTGGGCTGGGCCTGTGTTGCGGGCTGGGGCCTGTGTTACTGGGCTGGGGCCTGTGTTGCTGGGCTGGGGCCTGTGTTGCTGGGCTGGGGCCTGCGTTGCTGGGCTGGGGCCTGCAGTGTTGGGCTGGGGCCTGCGTTGCTGGGCTGGGGCCTACATTGCTGGGCTGGGGGCCTGTGTTGCTGGGCTGGGGCCTGTGTTGCTGGGCTGGGGCCTGTGTTGCTGGGCTGGGGCCTGCGTTGCTGGGCTGGGGCCTGTGTTGCTGGCCTACATTGCTAGGGCTGGGGCCTGTGTTGCTGGGCTGGGGCCTGTGTTGCTGGGCTGGGGCCTGTGTTGCTGGGCTGGGGCCTGTGTTGCTGGGCTGGGGCCTGTGTTTTCAACACTGGGGCCTGTGTTGCTGGGCTGCGCCTGTGTTTCAACACTGGGGCCTGTGTTGCTGGGCTGGGGGCCTGTGTTGCTGGGTTGGGGGCCTGTGTTGCTGGGCTGGGGCCTGTGTTGCTGGGCTGGGGCCTGTGTTGCTGGGCTGGGGCCTGTGTTGCTGGGCTGGGGCCTGTGTTTCAACACTGGGGTCTGTGTTGCAGGGATGGATCTGTGTTGCTGGGCTGAGGCAGGGCGGTGTGACACCACACAGGAAGCTGTTGGGGTGAGCTGCAGACTCAGCGGCTCTCTGTCGCTGAATAAGCACTTTCTGTTCCTCCGGCCTCAGCATTGCTCACCAGCGCTGCAGGCAGTCCCCGACCACTGCTCCCTGGATCACCGCCCACACACACGCCCCCCACCCCGGCACTCTTCCCCACACACCCACAAACACTCTCCCCCCTCACACTTCAGCCCCTCACACAGTAATCTCCTCCCCCACCCTCACCCACACTCCCTCCCACCCACGCACTCTCCTCCCCCCCCCCACCCACTCACTCCCCCCCTCACCTCCCCTCTCCCCCCCCCACCCCCCTCTCCCTCCCACCCACGCACTCTCCCCCTCATCCCCTTTCCCCCCCCTCACCACCTCCCCCCTCCCCCCACACACTCCCTCCCACCCATTCTCCCCCTCTCCCCCTCCCACTCTCCCCCCCTCACCCACTCCACTCTCCCCCCCCTCACCCACCCACCCACTCTCCCCCCCCCACCCCCCACTCACTCTCCCCCCCTCACCGGCACTCTCCCCCCCCCCCCCCCCCCCCCACTCTCGCGCCCACCCCCACCCACTCTCCCCCCCACCCACCCACCCACCCACTCTCCCCCCTCACCCACCCACCCCACTCACTCCCCCCCTCACCCACCCACCCACTCTGCCCCCTCACCCACCCACCCCACTCTGCCCCCTCACCCACCCACCCACTCTCCCCCCTCACCCCACCCCACCCACTCTCCCCCTCACCACCCACCACCCACTCTCCCCCCTCCCCCACCCCCCCCCACTCCCCCCACCGATACTCAAGGTGGCACATGATAGACAATGATAAAGTAAAGGCTCACACTCTTTCTCCCAGGGTAGAGGATTGTAAAACTAGGGGGCACTGACTCATGTAACATGGCGGCATGGTGTCGCAATGGTAGAGTCGCTGCCTTCCTGCGCCAGAGGCCCGGGTTCGATCCTGACTATGTGCGCTCTCTGTAAGGAGTAAGTTCTCCCTGTGACCACGAGGGTTTTCTCCGGGTGCTGCGGTTTCCTCCCACATTCCAAAGACGTACAGGGTTGTAGGTTGATTGGCTTGGGTAAATTTATCGAGTGGGCCGGATAGTGGGCAGGTCAGTGCGGATTCGGTGGGCTGAAGGGCCTGTTTCCACACTGTATCACTAAAGACTAAAGTAAAAGTCTAAAGGCTTAAGGTGAGAGGGGAGACATTTAGATATGACCTCAGGGGCAACTTTTTCACTCGGAGGATAGTCCGTATTTGGAATGAGCAGCATGAGGAAGCTGAAGAAGAGGATACAATTAACACTTTAAAAATACATTTTGACAGAAATATGGATAGGAAGGGTGGGATATGGGCCAAAGACAGGCAAATGGGACTAACCCAGTATGACAACTTGGTCAGCACGGACAATGTGGGCCGAACGGCCTGGTTCTGTGCTGTACAGATGTATGACTATGAACCGAGGGGTGAAAGGTCAGGGGAGAGTGGGGTCAGTGGGAATGTGGAGCTGGGGGTCACAGTAAGATCTGGATGGAAGGCAGACCGGAAGGTTCGATAGGATGAGTGTTTAAGAAGGAACTGCAGATGCTGGAAAATCGAAGGTAGACAAAAATGCTGGAGAAACTCAGCGGGTGAGGCAGCATCTACGGAACGAAGGAAATAGGCAACGTTTCGGCCCGAAACGTTGCCTATTTCCTTCGCTCCGTAGATGCTGTCTCACCCACTGAGTTTCTCCAGCATTTTTGTCTACCTTCGATAGGATGAATGGTCGCCTCTCCTGGTACATATCCTGAGCTGAGGGGACTGGAGCCAGAGAAGTAGATAGGACTGTATTAACAGGGAACATATAAACATAGACCAGTGCAGCACTGCAACAGGCCCTTCGGCCCATAAAGATTGTACTGATCACCATGCCAAATGTAATCTCCTCTGTCTGTCTGTGTGAACCCTATCCCTCCATTCCCTGTATACCCCTGTGCCTATCTGAAAGTCTTTTAAACACCTGTACGACATCTGCCTCAAGTGCGTTCCAGGCACCCGTCACCCTCTGCATAAAAAAATTGCCCCCCACATCTCCTTTAAACTTTGCCCCTCTCAACTTAAGGGTATGCCCTGAAGTATTTGAATGTTCCCTCCTGGTCAGTAAAGGTTCTGACTGTCGAGAAACATAGAAACATAGAAAATAGGTGCAGGAGTAGGCCATTCGGCCCTTCGAGCCTGCACCGCCATTCAATATGATCATGGCTGATCATCTAACTCAGTATCCTGTACCTGCCTTCTCTCCATACCCCCTGATACCTTTAGCTACAAGGGCCACATCTAACTCCCTGTTAAATATAGCCAATGAACTGGCCTCAACTACCTTCTGTGGCAGAGAATTCCACAGATTCACCACTCTCTGTTTGAAAAATGTTTTTCTCAGCTCGGTCCTAAAAGATTTCCCCCTTATCCTTAAACTGTGACCCCTTGTTCTGGACTTCCCCAACATCGGGAACAATCTTCCTGCATCTAGCCTGTTCAACCCCTTAAGAATTCTGTAAGTTTCTATAAGATCCCCCCTCAATCTCCTAAATTCTAGCGAGTACATGCTGAGTCTATCCAGTCTTTCTTCATATGAAATCATCTTTGGAGTGTGGGAGGAAACCGAAGATCTGGGAGAAAACCCAGGCAGGTCACGGGGAGAAGGTACAAATGATACAGACAGCACCCGTAGTCGGGATGGAACCCGGGTCTCGGGCGCTGCATTCGCTGCGCCACCGTGACTCCCGTGAAAGGTCAAGACCCTTCTTCAGATATTCTGGTAAACCTCCTCTGCTTTTTTCCAAAGCCTCCTCATCCTTCCTGTAATAGGGCGAGCAGACAGCACACAATGTGGCCTGACCAAAGTCCTATAAAGCTGCAGCATGGTTTCCTGACTCTTATACTCAATGCCCCGCCCCGACCTATGGTAGCAATACAGTCGTATGCCTTCTTTGCTGCTTCCAGTGAGTTACAGACTTGGACCCCAAGATCCCTCTGAGTGATCAGATGCCCAAACTTACCGACAAAGGGCAGGATGCCCAGCCCGATGCCCAAGTTCCGCAGTGTCCTCTTCTGGTCCCTGCGGGCATTCTCCGTATCCTGGGTGTGCTGAGCCTGTCGCATCTCCAGCTGCCATCTCTCCACATCATCTCTGACCACCTCTCTCCTGCTCTCCTCACTCACCATCTGCTTGTCCAGCTGCAGAAGCTGCTGCTTCACGTTCCCCATCTCTTGCTCACAGCTCCTCTTCTCCTCGGCTGCGTCCTCCACCTCCTTGTCCAGGTCTTCCAGCACCGCCCCAGCCTGTGTTGCAGCCTCACTGACGTGTGAGTGAGCTTCCCTCACCGCCGTTCCCAGCGCGGTCTCCTCGCTGGGACACAGTTGTTGCTGGCTGCCGCGGCTGGAGATGTGGTTCAGGCTCAGTGCTGAGGTGAGCATCTTCAGGTAATGAGGCAGCACAGTACGCTTGAATCTCAGCTCGTGTTCCATCGCCCACCGCTCACCAGGGCTGTTGTCAACCAACGTGCTGGCTGCACCCGTCCGTCCCCTCTCTTGCTCTCTCCCAGTGACGACAGCTCACAGGATGTGGTGGGTGGGAGGGGCACCCGCCCGGTGCAGGTTGTGGGGACGAGGAGGGGGCATCCTGGGGACTCACTCCCTCCGCTCTCCTCACTCTTGCCACTCTCCTCAGTGCCAGACTTGCCCACTGCCCCCCTGGGGCAGGTCCCAGCCCCCACTGCCCCCAACACCCCTCCCTTCACCCCCCCTCCTCCACTGCGCCGTGTCACACTCAGGCACAGCTGCATTCTTGGGCAATCACGCAGCGTCAGTCTGGCTGCATGACTGCAGGAGATGACTCATACGGACAGGCAGACGCACACGCGGACATGGATACATACACGCACACACGCACATGCAGGCACATAGATACACACACACACATAGACATGTACACACAGATACACACACACACACACACATGTACACACAGATACACACACACACATAGACATGTACACACACACACACACACATGCAGGCACACAGATACACACACACACATAGACATGTACACACACACACACACATGCAGACACACAGATACACACACACATAGAAATGGACACACAGATACACACACACATAGACATGTACACACAGATACACACACACACACATAGACATGGACACACAGATACACACACACATAGACATGTGCACACAGATACACACACACATAGACGTGTACACACACACACACACACACACACACACACACACACACACACACACACATGCAGGCACACAGATACACACACACATAGACATATACACACAGATACACACACACACATAGACATATACACACAGATACACACACACACACACACACACATACACGGACACATAGATACACACACACACGTACATGTACACACACATACACACACACACACATAGACATGGTACACACACACACACACATAGACATGGACACACAGATACACACACACATAGACATGTACACACAAATACGCACACACACACACACACATAGACATATACACACAGATACACACACACACACATAGACATGTACACACAGATACACATACATAGACATGTACACACAGATACACACATACACATAGAAATGTACACACAAATACACACACACATAGACATGTACACACAGATGCACAAACACACACATAGACATGTACACACATATACACACACACATAGACATGTACACACAGATCCAAACACACATAGACATGTACACACAGACATGTACACACAGATACAAACACACATAGGCATGTACACGCAGATACACACACACACACACACATAGACATGTACATGCAGGCACACAGATACACACACACACACACATAGACATGTACATACAAATACACATGTACACATAGACATGTACACACAGATATACACACACACACACACACACACAGAAACAGCCTCAGATAGACGCACACAGTCAGAGAGACACACAGACACACACACAGCAACAGTCTCAGATATACATACACAGAGAGACACACAGACACATGCAGAGATACACTCACACCATCGCACAGACACACACTATTATGTCGACCAGGGGTGGGGAACCTACGGCCTTAAGGCCGCATGCCTTAAGGAATTAATCCATTAGGAATGAATCCAAATTTTGTACAACAAATCCTTTCATTTTTATTAATATGTTTTTGTTTGTCTTATTATTTTTATTTTAATCTTAAAATGAACGTATTTAAAATACCAAAGAGCAAAAGGAGATTCAACTAAATAATCCTCCCCGACTGACGGCCACAATTAAAACATTAGTAAATCAATAGGGCTATTTTAACACATGTTATGCTCATGATTTAGTTGTAATGCGACTCTAGAATGTACGTTCACCTCCCTAGCTGACTGGCACCACCACCACCGCATGAGGCTGGTTGACGAGAGGGAGAATGTCGTCCAGTCTTCAGTATTATCAACTTTCGATAGCGGTGGACGTGGCTTCCCGATTGTAGTTGAATTTGAGAATAGTTAAACTGCGCATTTGTTCGACTGTTTTTTAAATTCTGTCTGAGTAACAGCCCATCATGTCAAAGAAAACCAAGCGGGAAGAAATAAGAGTTTTTAATGAGGATTGGGAATGGGAACTGCAATATTATCAGCATTATGCCACTCATAAGGACCACAAATATTTCAAATTGGAGAGTGAGGCGCGAAAGGTTGCATTGCAGAAATTAAAAGCTAAAAAGCAGCGGCAAAGGCAGTTATTTCAAGCAGTGGTAAGACCCGGACATAATACTACTGAAGCGACATAAAGTAGCGTATTTACTCAGGGGGACAAAAGGGAGCCATTTAGCGATGTAGAAATCGTAAAAGAATGCATTGTCGATGTTGGAGGATGCTTAGACCCCAATAAGGTTTCAAAGTATAAACAACTGCCTCTTTCAAGGAGAACTATAACAGATCGGCAGCATGAATTAGCCCTCAATGTAACAGAACAACTTCACGCAATATTCCAAAAGGATACATTTTGAAGTATATCTAATTGAAGTTTCTTGGATGTGGCCTTATTAGATTACAGCTAACTTAATGCGGCATTCTGACATGAAAAGGTTCCCCACCCCTGATGTAGATATGCTACTCTAACTGGCAAATACACATGGTTGAGGGATGGGAAGAGTGTTTTAATGTTTAAGCAGGAACTGCAGATGCTGGAAAATCGATGGTAGACAAAAGTGCTGGAGAAACTCAGTGGGTGCAGCAGCATCTATGGAGCGAAGGAAGTAGGCAACAATTCGGGCCGAAACCCTTCTTCAGACTGATGTAGGGTGGGCGGGGAGAAGAAAGGAGAAAGGAAGAGGAGGAGCCCGAGGGCTGATGGAGAGCTGAGAAGGGGAGGAGACAGCAAGGGCTACCGGAAATTGGAGAAGTCAATGTTTATGCCGCTAGGGTGCAGCCTGCCCAAGCGGAATATGAGGTGCTGCTCCTCCAATTTTTTAATGCCAGGCATGGGGGTGGGGGGAGGGGGGGGGGGGGGGGGGGGAGGGGGGGGGGGGGGTGGGAGGGGGGGAGGTGTTTAAGGTGAGAGAGGGCTAGTTCAGGGGCAGCATGCTGCTGATGGGGTGATGGGCAAGACTGGCAGGACCAGCAACCCTGGGTAACTCTGGTGAGGACAACGAAGGAGGCACATGTCAGCTAGAGGCAGCCGGGGGCAAGGAAATCACCAGAGGAGAGTAAGGGATGTAGTCGTGCATTGAAGAGGGACGTCAGGATGGAGACCAGGATGTAAGACACCTCTGACAGATAAAGTCAAGGGGAATCGAAGAGTTCGTATAAATATGTTGGCTGGGCAAAGAATGGGGCCCCTCCAGGAGCAATGTGTTTTTCACAGTGTAGAACCACAGGAAATGAGAGAGGAAATGAGAGATAACTTTATCTCTCTCACACACATGGTCTCTATATATATCTGTATATGTACACACTCACACACACACACATATAGCATCACAGAGTCATATAGCACAGACACAGGCTCTTGGACTCAACTCGTCCATGTTGACGAGATGCCCTATCTACACTAGTCCCATTTGGCCCATGTCTCTAAACCTTGACTAGCCATGTACCTATCCAGGTGTCTTTCAAGAAACGTCAGTGAGGAAGCAGATAATGCTAGTGCTGTCGGGGAGGATTTAAACTAATGTGGCAGGGGGATGGGTGCAAGAGCAGAGAGACAGAGGGGTGTAAAATGAGGGTAGAAGCAATAGGTTGCAAGGTGAAAAGTAAAAGTGGCAGGCAGACAAATCCAGGGCAAAAATCAAAAAGGGCCACTTTTCAACATAATTGTATATGGAGTAAAAGTGTTGTAAAACCAAGCCTGAAGGCTTTGTATCTTAATGCAGGGAGCATTTGTAATAAGGTGGATGAGTTGAATGTGCAGATAGTTATTAATGAATATGATATAGTTGGGATCACGGAAACATGGCTCCAGGGTGGCCGAGGCTGGGAGCTGAACATCCAGGGATATTCAATATTCAAGAGGGATAGAGAGAAAGGAAAAGGAGGTGGGGTAGCGTTGCTGGTTAGAGAGGAGATTAACGCAATAGAAAGGAAGGACATTAGCTTGGAGGATGTGGAATCGATATGGGTAGAGCTGCGAAATACTAAGGGGCAGAAAACGCTAGTGGGAGTTGTGTACAGGCCACCTAACAGTAGTAGTGGAGTTGGGGATGGCATCAAACAGGAAATTAGAAATGCATGCAACAAAGGTAAAACAGTTATAATGGGTGACTTCAATCTACATATAGATTGGGTGAATCAAATTGGCAGGGGTGCTGAGGAAGAGGATTTCTTGGAATGTATGCGGTATAGTTTTCTAAACCAACATGTAGAGGAACTAATGAGAGAGCAGGCTATTTTAGACTGAGTATTGAGTAATGAGGAAGGGTTAGTTAGCAGTCTTGTTGTGCGTGGCCTCTTGGGCAAGAGTGACCATAATATGGTTGAGTTCTTCATTAGGATGGAGTGTGACATTGTTAATTCAGAAACAAATGTCCTGAACATAAAGAAAGGTGACTTTGAGGGTATAAGACGTGAATTGGCTAAGATTCCTGGTCCAGGAACACCACTGGGACCGTCAAACGGGCCCATCAGTGACTGCACTTCCTGAGGAAACTAAAACAGGCCTCACTCCCCACCAACATCCTCAGGACTTTCTACAGGGGTACGGTGGAGTCTGTACTCACATACTGCATAAATACGTGGTACTGCACCTGCAACTGCCCGGACAGGAAGGCTCTGCAGAGGGTAGTGAGGGGAGCAGAGAGGATCATTGGCGTCTCCCTACCCTCGGTACAAGAACTGTTCCAGAGCCGCTGTCTGAAAAAAGCTCAGAGAATTGCTAAGGACAAACTGCACCCCCTCCACATACACCTGGATCTCCTGCCATCAGGCAAGAGATATCGAAGCATCAAAGCCCGGACTACGAGGCTGCTAAACAGCTTCCTACCACAGGCTGTGAGGCTGCTAAACAGTCAATCTGTACTCACAGTCACTTGATTCTGCGGCTGGCACGGACACTTTAATAACTGGCACTGGCCACTCAAATCAGTTGCCCCGGACATTTTTTATGATTGGTTTATTGTATTTTAACATTGTGTTTTTACCTGCTTTTAACTATTTATACTGTCCCATCAGGGACTGGATTGTTTTTAGTGTTATTATGTGTGTAATGTTTTAAATTTCATGTGCGATGCTCCGCTATTCACTGGGAAACGTCTTTTCATTTTGCACTGTACAACTGTTGCTTTCAAGATGACAATAAAGGTTGATTGATTGATTGATTGATTGATTGATAGATTGGCAAATTACTCTTAAAGGGTTGACGGTGGATATGCAATGGAAGGCATTTAAATACTGCATGGATGAACTACACCAATTGTTCATCCCAGTTTGGCAAAAGAATAAATCAGGGAAGGTAGTGCATCCGTGGATAACAAGGGAAATCAGGGATAGTATCAAAACAAAAGATGAAGCGTACAAATTAGCCAGAAAAAGCAGCCTACCAGAAGACTGGGAGAAATTCAGAGATCAGCAGAGGAGGACAAAAGGCTTAATTAGGAAAGGGAAAATAGATTATTAAAGAAAACTGGCAGGGAACATAAAAACTGACTGCAAACGTTTTTATAGATATGTGAAGAGGAAAAGATTAGTTAAAACAAATGTAGGTCCCTTGCAGTCAGAAACAGGCAAATTGATCATGGGGAACAAGGACATGGCAGACCAATTGAATAACTACTTTGGTTCTGTCTTCACTAAGGAAGACATAAATAATCTGCGGGAAATAGCAAGGGTCCGGAGGTTAAATGAGATGGAGGAACTGAGTGAAATCCAGGTTAGCCGGGAAGTGGTGTTAGGTAAAGTGAATGGATTAAAGGCCGATAAATCCCCAGGGCCCGATAAGTTGCATCCCAGAGTACTTAAGGAAGTAGCTGCAGAAATAGTGGATGCATTAGTGACAATTTTTCAAAAAACTCTTTAGATTCTGGAGTAGTTCCTGAGGACTGGAGGGTAGCTAATGTAACCCTACTTTTTAAAAAGAGAGGGAGAGAGAAAACGGGGAATTACAGACCAGTTAGTCTAACATCGGTAGTGGGGAAAATTCTGCAGTCAGTTATTAAAGATGGGATAGCAGCACATTTGGAAAGTGGTGAATGCATTGGACAAAGTCAGCATGGATTTATGAAAGGTAAATCATGTCTGACGAATATTATAGAATTTGTCGAGGATGTAACGAGTAGAGTGGATAAGGGTGAACCAGTGGATGTGTTATATCTGGACTTTCAGAAGGCTTTCGACAAGGTCCCACATAAGAGATTAGTATACAAACTTAAAGCACAAGGCATTGGGGGTTCAGTATTGATGTGGATAGAGAACTGGCTGGCAGACAGGAATCAAAGAGTAGGATTAAACGGGTCCTTTTCAGAATGGCAGGCAGTGACTAGTGGGGTACCGCAAGGCTCAGTGCTGGGACCCCAGCTATTTACAATATATATTAATGATTTGGACGAGGGAATTGAATGCACCATCTCCAAGTTTGCGGATGACAAGAAGCTGGGGGGCAGTGTTAGCTGTGAGGAGGATGCTGGAAGGCTGCAAGGTGACTTGGATAGGCTGGGTGAGTGGGCAAATGCATGGCAGATGCAGTACAATGTGGATAAATGTGAGGTTATCCACTTTGGTGGCAAAAACAGGATAGTAGACTATTATCTGAATGGTGGCTGATTAGGAAAAGGGGAGATGCAACGAGACCTGGGTGTCATGGTACACCAGTCATTGAAAGTAGGAATGCAGGTGCAGCAGGCAGTGAAGAAAGCAAATGGTATGTTAGCATTCATAGCAAAAGATTTGAGTATAAGAGCAGGGAGGTTCTACTGCAGTTGTACAGGGTCTTGGTGAGACCATACCTGGAGTATTGCGTACAGTTTTGGTCTCCTAATCTGAGGAAGGACATTTTTGCCATAGAGGGAGTACAGAGAAGGTTCATCAGACTGATTCCTGGGATGTCAGGACTTTCATATGAAGAAAGACTGGATAGACTCGGCTTGTACACGCTAGAATTTAGAAGATTGAGGGGGGATCTTATAGAAACTTACAAAATTCTTAAGGGGTTGGACAGGCTAGATGCAGGAAGATTGTTCCCGATGTTGGGGAAGTCCAGAACCAGGGGTCACAGTTTAAGGATAAGGGGGAAGTCTTTTAGGACCGAGATGAGAAAATCATTTTTTACACAGAGAGTGGTGAATCTGTGGAATTCTCTGCCACAGAAGGTAGTTGAGGCCAGTTCATTGGCTATATTTAAAAGGGAGTTAGATGTGTCCCTTGTGGCTAAAGGGATCAGGGGGTATGGAGAGAAGGCAGGGATGGGATACTGAGTTGGATGATCAGCCATGATCATATTGAATGGCGGTACAGGCTCGAAGGGCCGAATGGCCTACTCCTGCACCTATTTTCTATGTTGCTATGTTTCTATGATAAGTAAGATACCTTGGGCATTGCATCCAAGAGTCGGGGGGTCATGAGCTCTTTGGTTTCCTCCCACACTCCAAAGATATACAGGTTTGTAGGTAAATTGGCTTGGTAAATGTAAAAATTGTCCCTAGTGGGTGTAGGATAGTATTAATGTGCGGGGATCGCTGGTCGGCGTGGACCCAGTGTGCTGAAGGGCCCGTTTTCACGCTGCATCTATAAACTAAACTAATAAGGGGTAGGTCATTTAGGACTGAGGAAATACATTTTCATCTAGAGAGCTGTGAATCTGGGGAATTCTCTGCCACAGAAGGCAGTGGAGGCCAATTCACTGGATGTTTTCAAGAGAGAGTTAGATTTAGCTCGGGGCTAAAGGAATCAAGGGATATGGGGAAAAAGCAGGAACGGGTCCTGATTTTATATGATCATATTGAATGGCGGTGCTGGCTCGAAGGGCCGAATGGCCTACTCCTGCACCTATTTTTCTTTGTTTCTACGCAGCTTTATAGGACTATCGTCAGGCTGCATTTAGATTATTGCCTGCAGCTCCAGTCGCCCCATTATAGTAAGGATGTGGAGGCTTTGGAAAGGGTGCAGAGGAGGTTTGCCAGAATGATAGAAAGAAGGAACTGCAGATGTCGTTTCCCACAGAAGGACAGAGTGCTGGAGTAACTCAGCGGGTCAGGCAGCATCTCTGGAGAACATGGATAGATGATGTTTTGGGTCGGGATCCTCCTGTGATGCTGCCTATCCATGTTCTCCACAGATGCTGCCTGACCCGCTGAGTTACTCCAGCACTGAGTGAAACGTCACCTATCCATGTTCTCTAGAGATGCTGCCTGACCCACTGAGTTACTCCAGCATTCTGTGTGAAACGTCACATATCCATGTTCTCTAGAGATGCTGCCTGACCCGCTGAGTTACTCCAGCACTCTCTGTGTCCTATATCAGAATGTTGCCTGGATTAGAGGGTATCAGCTACAGGGAGAGATTGGACAGACTTGGATTGTTTCTCTGGAACGCTGGAGATTGACAGGAGACCTGATAGAGGGCAGCGAGGAGAAGGCAGGGAACCACAGGCATGTGAGCCTGACATCAGTGGTGGGATCGTTAATGGAGAGGATTCGGAGTGACAGGATCCACCAGCAATTGGAAAGGTAGGGGGTGGTTAGATATAGTCGACACAACCTTGTGCATGGAAAATCATTTCTCATGGATTTGGTTGGCCTTCTTGAGACCAAATGAACAGAATTATACAGGCTCGTCGGCCCAACTCACCCACACTGACTGAGATGTCAACCTGAGATAGTCCCAGCATTGAAAAGACACTTTCATGGATAGGAAAGGTTCAGCAGCAATGGTGCAGAAACATAGAACCATAGAAAATAGGTGTGAGAGTAGGCCATTCGGCCCTTCGAGCCATCATCACCATTCAATATGATCATGGCTGATCACCCAGAATCAGTACCCTGTTCCTGCTTTCTCTCCATATCCCTTGATTTGATTAGCCCTAACAGCTATATCTAACTCTCTCTTGAATACATCCAGTGAATTGGCCTCCACTGCCTTCTGTGGCAGAGAAATCCACAGATTCATAACTCTCTGGCTGAAAAAGTGTTTCCTCATCTCAGCCCTAAATGGCTTGCCCCTATTCTTAAACTGTGGCCCGCCATCCCGGGAATTAACCTCATGAACCTATGCTGCACTCCCTCAATAGCAAGAATGTCCTTCCTCAAATTCGGAGACCAAAACTGCACACAATACTCCAAGTGCAGTCTCACCAGGGCCCTGTACAACTGCAGTAGGATCCCCTTGCTCCTAAACTCAAATCCTCTCGCTACGAAGGCCTACATGCCATTAGCTTTCTTCACTGCCTGCTGTACCTGCATGTTTACTTTCAGTAACTGTGAAGGACACCTAGGTGTCGTTGCATCTCTCCTTTTCCTAATCTGACACCATTCAGATAATAATGGAGCGGCTGGGCAGGAACCATGTTCCCGATGTTGGGGGAGTCCAGAACCAGAGGCCATAGTTTAAGAATAAGGGGTAAGCCATTTAGAACAGAGATGAGGAAAATTTTTTCACACAGTTGTAAGTCTGTGGAATTCTCTCCCTCAGCTGGTTCCGCCTCAGGTGGAAGCTGGTTCTCTGGATACTTTCAAGACAGAGTTAGATAGAGCTCTTAAAGATAGCGGAGTCAGGGGATATGGGGAGAAGGCAGGAACGGGGTACTAATTGTGGATGATTAGCACATTGAATGGCAGTGCTGGCTTGAAGGGCCGAATGGCCTATTCCTGCACAAATTGTCCATTGTCTATTGTCTATAATCTCCCTACGTGTTATTGTCACCAAAGCGGATAACCTCACATTTATCCACATTATACTGCATCTCAAGTCAAGTCAAGTTTATTTGTCACATACACTAGCAATGCTACAAAATGTTGAGATTTTAAAAATCAAGTCCGCAATTTATCCCATCAGATAAAGCAGCTTGTATTGGAGCCTACCAGGGGGAAGGCAATTCTGGATTAAATGTTGTGTAATAAACCGGATTTGATAAAGGAACTCGAGGTTCATTTATTGCAAGTACATTGCAGACTCACGGTTCAGTTGACTCGCAGTTTAGAATCATAGTTGTGGACTCTCCCTCACGATCTTCCAGAGTGACTGACTGACATCCAGCATACAGGCTTTATACTTCTCCCCCCCCCCACCCCCCCCAAAAGGGGTGAAATCTTCATCATGATGATCGACAAGCGAGAGGACCAATCAGCTGGTCTCACGGTTTTTTAAACATTCATAATTTTTTTATTTTTCAGGGATCGGAAAAATCCTTGTGGCTGCTGCAGCGGAGAAAGACTGTGAGTAAGATGGCCAAAAATCGTAGCGATATCGGGTAGCCGTTTTTCTAAAATCAATTAACAACGTAGACAGGAAGTGGTCAAGATGAGACTTTTAGTGCAATAATAATAGATGGGCCAAACACGAACGGATGGGACAAGTGTATATGGGGCATGTTGGTTGGCATGGACAAGTTGGGCCGAAGGGCCTGTTTCTGTGTTGTTTGACTGTCATTCTGTGATCATGACTCTTATTTCGTCTGAATTTGATTCCCCTATTCTGTGTAAAAGACGGTGAATTCACCCTATCTATTTTCCTCTTTTTTTTACACCTTTATAAGATCACTGCTGAACCTCAAGTTCAAGATCAAGTTCAAGTTCAAGTGAGTTTATTGTCATGTGTCCCTGTATAGGACAATGAAATTCTTGCTCTGCTTCAGCACACAGAACATAGTAGGCATTTACTACAAAACAGATCAGTGTGTCCATAAACCATTATATACGTAAACGCACACATGAATAAATAAACTGATAAAGTGCAAACCTCCTGCACTCTATGGAATAAAGTCCCAGCCTGCCCAACCTCTCCCTGTAGCTCAGGTCCTCGTGTCCTGACGACATCCTCATGAATCTTCTCTGCACCTTTTGCTTCCAGCTCGGCGACAGTGATGAAGGGTCGTCAACCTGCACGAACTACCTCTGTTGCTCACCCGCAGTGGGCGGCTGACCTGTACCTTGCAGCATCCTCCATCGCATTTCTCACATCGGCCGGCTGGTGGGAGCAGTGGCAGTGGGGCTGCAGCTGCACCAACACTGGGTGACCAGCAGAGGTCAGGCCTGCTCCAGGGCTGGGTCTGGACAGTGGGATGTGGGAAGGAGCTGGTCCCCTCTGACCCAGATATGCAGGGGGAGGCTGTGGAGGGCAAGCGTGGCTGGCATGTGCCTTAGCAAGTGCCCTTTTCTCTGGGAAGGAGCCCTCACTGCCCAGTCTTTATTTTAGTTTAGTTTAGAGATCCAGCACGGAAACAGGCCCTTCGGCCCACCGAGCCTGCACTGACCAGCGATCCTTGCACACCAACACTATCCTACACACACCAGGGACAATTTACATTTATACCAAGCCAATTAACCTGCAAACATGTACATCTTTGAGGTGTGGGAGGAAACCGGGAGTCCACAGAGACTCACAAAGTGTCCCCAGAGTGTCACAAAGGTAATGCTACAGTTGTTATGGGAGATTTCAACATGCAGGTAGACTGGGAAAATCAGGTTGGTACTGGACCCCAAGAAAGGGAGTTTGTGGAGTGCCTCAGTGATGGATTCTTAGAGCAGCTTGTATTGGAGCCTACCAGGGAGAAGGCAATTCTGGATTTAGTGTTGTATAAGAAACTGGATTTGATAAAGGAACTCGAGGTAAAGGAGCCATTAGGAGGAAGTGACCTTAATATGGGGCGGGACGTCAGGGATTGGTCTCCCCCTTCTCTCTCCCCCCCCGTCTCCCCCTCCCTCTCCCCTCTGCTCCCTCTCCGCCTCCCTACCTCCCTTCTCTCTCTCGCCCTTCTCCCTCTCCTCCGTCTCCACCCGCGGGAGCGTCCCACAGTCATTGACCGCGATCGGGGGGGGGGGGGGGGGGGGGGAAATCACCCAGTTGTGGGGTCCATTTTCTCACACAAGCCATAGGTGACTGGGCAATCCAAGCACCAAGTTGAAAGCGGACGAAGGTTTACAGCCCCCACTTTCCCACGGCCACCCTCCGCGGGCTGCGGGTCGGGTGGAGCGGAGGTTTGGGACAATGTTCATGCCTTCACGGTGATGTGATGGACGCGGGGGTCTGGAACAATCACTAACAAGTCCCGCCCCCCGGCAACGTCAAGTCCGTTATTGGACTTTTCTGTTGAGCGGCAATCGGTCCTTTAGTTTGTAAGCGACACCGCCTTTCGGGTAGGTGGCGTTTCGACAGAGCGGCCATTCGGTAAGTTTGCTTTTATGCGACGCAGCTTTTTGTTCCTTGGCTCTTAGGCATCCCGCCCTTTGGGTTAGTTTGCATTTAGGCGTCGCATCCTTTCGGTTAGTAGGCGTTTCGTCTTCGGACTCTTTCAGTTTATTGGCATTTCGGCCTCGTTTCCATTCCGTTCTTTGGCTTCGATTTCTTTGCTTTGGCCTCTCGTCCGTCGGCGCAACATCCGCACATGAGTGGCCAGAGGATCTGGGGTGACAGAGGAGCTGAAGGAAATCCACATTAGGCAGGAAATGGTGTTGGATAGACTGATGGGACTGAAGGCTGATAAATCCCCAGGGCCTGATGGTCTGCATCCCAGGGTACTTAAGAAGTGGCTCTAGAAATCGTGGACGCATTGGTGATCATTTTCCAATGTTCTATAGATTCAGGATCAGTTCCTGTGGATTGGAGGGCAGCTAATGTTATCCCACTTTTTAAGAAAGGCGGGAGAGAGAAAACAGGGAATTATAGACCAGTTAGCCTGACATCGGTGGTGGGGAAGATGCTGGAGTCAATTATAAAAGATGAAATAGCGGCACATTTGGCAGTATCGATCGGTAACATGGATTTACGAAGCGGAAATTATGCTTGGCTAATCTTCTGGAATTTTTGGAGGATGTAACAAGGAAAATGGGCAAGGGAGAGCCAGTGGGTGTCGTGTACCTGGACTTTCAGAAAGCATTTGATAAGCACATGGTATTGGGGGTAGGGTACTGACATGGATAGAAAATTGGTTGGCAGACAGGAAAAAAGAGCTGGGATTAACGGGTCCCTTTCAGAATGGCAGGCAGTGACTAGTGGGGTACCGCACGGCTCGGTGCTGGGACCGCAGCTATTTGCAATATACATGAATAATTTAGATAAAGGGATTAAAAGTAACATTAGCAAATTTGCAGATGACACAAAGCTGGGTGGCAGTGTGAACTGCGAGGAGGATGCTATGTGGATGCAGGGTGACTTGGACAGGTTGGGTGAGTGGGCAGATGAAGTTTAATGTGGATAAATGTGAGGTTAACCACTTTGGTGGCAAAAACAGGAAGGCAGATTATTATCTGAATGGAGTCAAGTTGGGAAAAGGGGAAGTACAACTGGGGATCTGGGCATCCGTGTTCATCAGTCACTGAAAGTAAGCATGCAGGTACAGCAGGCAATGAAGAATGCGAATGGCATGTTGGTCTTTATAACGAGGAATCGAATATAGGAGCAAAGAGGTCCTTCTGCAGTTGGACAGAGCCCTAGTGAGACCACACCTGGAGTATTGTGTGCAGTTTTGGTCACCTAATTTGAGGAAGGACATTCTTGCTATTGAGGGAGTGCAGCTTAGGTTCACGACGTTAAGTCCCGTGATGGTGGGACTGTCATATGTTGATAGAATGGAGCGGCTGGGCTTGTACACTCTGGAGTTTAGAAGCGTGAGAGGGGATCTCATTGAAACATATAAGATTATTAAGGGCTTGGACACGCTGGAGGCAGGAAACATGTTCCCAATGTTGGGGGAAGTCCAGAACCAGGGGCCATAGTTTGAGAATAATGGGTAGGCCATTTAGAAAGGAGATGAGGAAAATCTTTTTCACCCAGAGAGTTGTGAATCTGTGGAATTCTGTGCCTCGGAAGGCAGTGGAGGCCAATTCTCTGGATACGTTCAAGAGAGAGTTAAATAGAGCTCTGAGTTATTCCAATGCTTTGCTCGTTTTTTTGGGTCCAAAATTGGCTTGGGAATAGTGAAGACAGAGTCATAGAGTGATACAGTGTGGAAACAGATCCTTCAGACTTCCAGTCCCACACCAGCCAACACGTCCCAGCACACTAGACCCACCTGCCCGCGTTTGGCCCATATCCCTCCAAACCTGTCCCATCCACGTACCTGTCTAACTGCTTCTTAAACGTTGGGATAGTCCCAACCTCAACTACCTCCTCTGGCAGCTTGTTCCATACACCCACCCCCCTTTGGTGGAATAGATACCCCTCTGATTCCTATTAAATCTTTCCCCCTTCACCTTGAACCTATGCCCTCTGGTCCTCGATTCCCCTACTCTGGGCAAGAGACTCTGTGCATCTACCCGATCAATTCCTCTCATAATTTTATACACCTCTATAAGATCACCCCTCATCCTCCTGTGCTCTAAGGAATAGAGTCCCAGCCTACTCAACCTCTGCCTATAGCCCAGACCCTCTAGTCTGGCCAACATCCTCACAAATCTTCTCTGTACCCTTTCCAGCTTGACAACAGAAGGTTGTGGTTGAAGGCCAATATTCAGGCTGGGAGGTCTGTAACCAGTGGAGTTCTGCAGGGATCTGTGCTGGGACCTCTGCTGTTTGTGATAATATATTAATGACTTGGACGTAAACATAGATGGGTTGTGTAGGAAGGAACTGCAGATGCTGGTGTAAACCGAAAATAGACACAGAATGCTGGAGTAACTCAGTCGGTCAGGCAGCATCTCTGGAGAGAAGGAATGGGTGACGTTTTGGGTCGAGCCTTTCTTCAAACTGAGACTCAGGGGAGAGGGAGACACAGAGATAAGGAAGGGTAAGGCGTGAAAAGGAGACATCAAAGGGAACGCAGCTCAAGGAAAATGTAGAATAGATTATTGTTAGCTAGGGGAAGTTGACAATGAAGCATACAAATATAAATCAGGAGGATAGTCAGGCTGGTTGTGGATGGGTTGGTTCGTACGTTTGCAGATGATAGCAGGATTGCCGAGTTTGCAGACTGTGAGGAAGGCTGCCAAGTTATTGAACTGGATATAGATCAGCTGTAGGCATGGCAGATGGAGTTTAATCCACCCTGATAGACGGCAGAGGATGGGTGGGTGAGTGTTATTCTGGCTGGAGGTCTATGATCAGTGCTGGGACCGCTGCCGTTGCCTCTCCCCATCACCAGCTGTCCTGACCTCCCATTCCAGAAGTCAAGGATCACTTCCTTGGTCTTGTTGAGCGAGGAGTTATAGAGTTACTGATCTTATAGAGGTGTATAAAATCATGAGAAGAATAAATCGGGTCGATGCACAGAATCTCTTTCCCAGAGTAGGGGAATCGATGACCAGAGGACATAGGTTCAAGATGAAGGAGAAAAGATTTAATAGGAATCTGAGGTGTAACTTTTTCACACAAAATGTGGTGGGTGTATGGACCAATAGACAATAGACAACAGGTGCAGGAGTAGGCCATTCGGCCCTTTGAGCCAGCGCCGCCATTCAATGTGATCATGGCTGATCATCCACAATCAGTACTCCATTCCTGCCCTCTCCCCATATCCCTTGACTCAGCTATCTTTAAGAGCCCTATCTATCTCTTGAAAGCATCCAGAGAACCGGCTTCCGCCCACTGAGGCAGAGAATTCCACACTCACAACTCTCTGTGTGAAAAAGTATTTCCTTGTCTCCATTCTAAATGACTTAACCCTTATTCTTAAACTGTGGTCCCTGGTTGTGGACTCCCCCAACATTGGGAACATGTTTCCTGCCTCTATAATCTTATATGTTTCAATAAGATTCCCTCTCTTCCTTCTAGCTGCCAGAAGAGGTAGTTAAGGGGTTGGACAGGCTAGATGCAGGAAGATTGTTCCCAATGTTGGGGAAGTCTAGGACAAGAGGTCACAGCTTAAGGATAGAGGGGAAATCCTTCAGGACCGAGATGAGGAAAACATTTTTCACACAGAGAGTGGTGAATCTCTGGAACTCTCTGCCACAGAAGGTAGTTGAGGCCAGTTCATTGGCTATATTTAAGAGGGAGTTAGATGTGGCCCTTGTGGCTAAAGGGATCAGGGGGTATGGAGAGAAGGCAGGTACAAGATACTGAGTTAGATGATCAGCCATGATCATATTGAATGGCGGTGCTGGCTCGAAGGGCCGAATGGCCTGCTCCTGCACCTATTTTCTATGTTTCTATGTTTCTATGTTTGAGGCTGGGACTATCCCAACGTTTAAGAAACAGTTAGACAGGTACATGGATGGGACAGGGTTGGAGGGATATGGGCCAAATGCAAGCAGGTGGGACATTGTTGGCTAGTTGGGCCGAAGGGCCTGTTTTCACACTGGATCACTCTCTCTCTCTTTGAGTTTTTATTGCGACACCACTCAACCAGCCTCTCCTGTACGCTCACCCCTCATCACATGGTGCAACGTGATGGTGACGTGTAAGAGGCTTTAGCCAGACACATGGATATACAGGGAGCAGAGGGATAGGGATTCCGTGCAGACAAAGGTTAGTTTAACGGCATCACGTTCGGCACGGACACTGCGGGCCCAAGGGCCTGCTCCTGCTACTGTGTGTTGCTACCTTCAACATACTTGGTCAACCCAAGCACCCTGCATGTGTCCCCCTGGCCTCTGACCCTCACTGGGACTTGCCCACTCTCAGCTCCAACTACCCGGGCAGTAAACACCATCTGCACCAGATGTTGCCCCCCCCCTCCCCAGGCCCGACTCTGGAGACCCTCCCCTGGGTCTGGTCTGACCAGAGACCCTCCCTAAGGGTCCGACATCGAGATCCTTCCCCAGGGCCCGAAACCGGGACCCTCTCAGGGGAGAGATAAGACTTTGCCTTCCATCACAGTGAGGAGGAGATTCGCTATGATGGATGTTTGTGTAAATTGTGTTGTGTCTTGGTTCTTCTACTTGTGTGTATGACTGCAGAAACCAAATTTCATTTGAACCTCAATGAAAATAAATTGTATCATTGTTTCATTGTCTAGTTTGACATCAGGCCGTGATATGACCTTAAAGTCCCTGTAGGCATATCTATTTTTAAATGTCCCTATCCGAGTGAATACTAAGCAATTAGTTAACAATGAGCGCAGTGTTGGTGAGAGGCAGGAATGCAGTATTTGGCAGTATTTCATACAGCGGCGTGCAGGAGTAATGCAACGCTGTCTGGGGTAGGCATCGGGTTTCGGAGTGGGTAGATCCATACTTGGGGGAGAGGTTGCAGGTGATATTCATAGGCCAAATCCAAGCCCAAAGCTGCTGCGTGTGTTTGTACTGCTGCATGTCCCATGAGGAATGAAGAATTGCATGCATTCCAAATGACAACATTTGCCTCCTTCATTCCAATTACTGTTCATTCTTCTTGACAAAGTGCAAGCGAGTCTTTATTGGAGCTTACACAAGCGTTTACTGCGGAGACACAGAAGTAAGTAAGTAAGTTTATTGGTCAAGTATTCACATACAAGGAATTTGCCTTGGTGCTCCGCCCACAAGTAACAACAGTGACAGTTGCGAATGGTTCAGAAAACACTAAACATTAATAATAATAAAACATCAATGATAAAATACCATTGATCAAGCATGTGAACCAACAAAATACCAGATCAAAGGGAGGCTACAGATGTTTGGCTGTTGTGTAGAGCAACTACTCGTGGATAAAAACTGTTTTTATGTCTGGCTGTGGCAGCTTTGACAGAAGGTAGAGTTGCTGGCTCACTGCTTCAGCCACATGGGCTCGATCCTGACCTTGGGTACAGTCTGTTTGTGGAGTCTGCATGTCTTCCCTGTGACCACGTGGGTTTCCTCCGAGTGCTCCGGTTTCCTCCCACATCCCAAAGACGTGCAGGTTTGTAGGTTAATTGGCCCTCTGTCATTTGTCCTTCGTGTGTAGGGAGTGGATGAGAAAATTGGATAACACAGAACTAGTGTGAACGGGTGATCAAAGGTCAGCATGGACTCAGCGGGCCGAAGGGCCTGTTTCCAGGCTGTATCTCTCTAGGTAAACAAGGCAGTTGCTTCCACACAGGGTGCGTGTAGCTGTCCTTGGTCCAGACAACAAGCACCAATATCCAGCACCAGGGAGGGTCTGTGGAGGGAATAGGCAGACTATGTTTTGGGTTGGGACCCTTTTTCAGACTGAGCATATCTGAAATGCTGTCTGGCCATTTCCTCCACAGATGCTGTCCCAACCGCAGAGCATTTTGTGTTTTGCTCCACTTTTCACCATTCCTTGTGTCTCCATTAAAGCCAGTTTCATAGAGTCATATAACATGGAAACAGGCCCTTTGGCCCAACTTGCCCACACCCACTAATGTACCCCAGGTGAAAACCGCACAGCACATCATCGGTGCCCCGCTCCCTGCCATGGATGCCCTCCACTGAAAACGGTGTCTGAGACGGGCTGGGAAGATCATCAAAGACCCCTCACACCCCAACCATGGACTGTTTGCCCTCCTCCCATTAGGGAGGCGGTACAGGAGCCTCAGGTCACGTACTAGTAGGATGAGGAACAGCTTCTACAACAACACAATCACATTGCTGAACTCGGAGTCCCGCCGATAGATTTCTCCCGTCCCTCCGTCCCCATTGTTTAATTATTCTGTATTTTTTGATTATTCTGTATCTTCTCTCTTTCTATTTTTTTAATTTCTTTATGCACAACTACTACGGACTGACGCAAAACTGCATTTCGTTGTACTCATACTTGTATTTGTGCGATGACATTCAAGTTGAATTGAATCTACACTAACCCTATCTGCCAATGTTTGGCACATATTCCTCATAACCTTTCCTGGTACCTGCCTCAACTACCTCCTCTGGCAACTCGTTCCATATACCCACCACACTCTGGATGTTAGGTTCTTATCTTTCCCCTTGCATCTTAAACCTCTGTCTGGTTCTTGATTTGTCTGGGCAAAAGACACTGTATTCACCCTATGTATTCCCCTCATAATTTTATACACCTCTGTAAGATCACCCCTCTGGCCCCTGCGTTCCAAGAAATAAAGTCCAAGCCTGCCCGATCTCTCCCTATAGCTCAGCCCATCGAATCCTCATAAATCTTCTCTGCACTCTTTTCAATTTAATGACACCCTTCCTATAACAGTCAGGATTCCTTCCTAAGTGTCAGTATTACAGTTGAACAAAGGGGACGATGGAGCCATGAGGGAGGAGCTGGCCAAAGTTGACTGGAAATTTTGAAGGATGAGAGGAGATCTTATTGAAACATACAAGATTATTAAGGGTTTGGACATGCTCGAGACAGGAAACATGTTCCCAGTGTTTGGGGGAGTCTAGAACCAGGGGTCACGGTTTAAGTTAAGGGGATGAGAAAAACGGAGATTTAGAACGGAAAACTCTTTTTCACACAGAGAGTTGTGAGTCTGTGGAATTCTCTGCCTCAGAGGGCAGTGGAGGCCGGATCTCCGGATGCTTTCAAGAGAGAGTTAAATAGAGCTTTTAAAGATAGCGGAGTCAGGGGTTATGGGGAGAAAGCAGGAACGGGGTACTGATTGTGAATGATCAGCCATGATCACATTGAATGCTCAAAGGCCTACTCCTGCACCTATTGTCTATTGTCTATTGAAAGATACCCCAGCAGGGATGACAGTGGAACAACAATGGCGGGTATTTCTGGGAATAATACAGAAGGTGCAGGATCAGTTCATTCCAAAGAGGAAGAAAGATTCAAGGGGCGTAAGGGGCGACCGTGGCTGACAAAGGAAGTCAGGGACAGTATAAAAATAAAACTGAACAAGTATAGTATAACAAAGATGAGCGGGAAGCAAGAGGATTGGGTAACTTTTAAAGAGCAACAGAAGATAACCAAAAAGACAATACGGGGGAGAAAAGATGAGGTACGAAGGTAAGCTAGCCAATAATAGAAAGGAGGATAGTAAAAGCTTTTTTAAGTATGTGAAGAGGAAAAAAGGCGGGAGAGAGGAAACAGGGAATTATAGAGCAGTTAGCCTGACATCGGTGGTGGGGAAGATGCTGGAGTCAATTATAAAAGATGAGATAAGCACACATTTGGATAGCAGTAACAGGATCGGTCCGAGTCAGCATGGATTTACGAAGGGGAAATCATGCTTGACTAATCTTCTGGAATTTTTTGAGGATGTAACTAGGAAAATGGACAAAGGAGAGCCAGTGGATGTAGTGTACCTGGACTTTCAGAAAGCATTTGATAAGGTCCCACATAGGAGATTAGTGGGCAAAATTAGAGCACATGGTATTGGGGGTAGGGTGCTGACATGGTTAGAGAATTGATTGTCAGACAGGAAACAAAGAGCAGGGATTAACAGGTCCCTTTCGTAATGGCAGGCAATGACTAGTGAGGTACCGCAAGGCTCGGTGCTGGGACCGCAGCAATGTACAATATACATTAATGATTTAGATGAAGGGATTAAAAGTAACATTAGCAAATTAACAAAGCTGGGTGGCAGTGTGTACTGTGAGGAGGATGCTATGAGGATGCAGGGTGACTTGGGCAGGTTGGGGGGGTGGGCAGATTCATGGCAGATGAAGCTTAATGTAGATAAATGTGAGGTTATCCACTTTGGTGGCAAGAACAGGAAGGCAGATTATTATCTGAATGGCGTCAAGTTGGGAAAAGGGGAAGTACAACGAGATCTGGGTGTCCCTGTTCAACATCATGAAAGTAAGCATGCAGGTACAGCAGGCAGTGAAGAAAGCTAATGACATGTTGGCCTCTATAACAAGAGGAGTTGAGTATAGGAGCAAAGAGGTCCTTCTGCAGTTGTATAGGGCCCTAATGAGATCACACCTGGAGTATTGTGTGCAGTTTTGGTCTCCAAATTTGAGGAAGGACATTCTTGCTATTGAGGCAGTGCAGCGTAGGTTCATGAGGTTAATTCCCGGGATGGTGGGACGGTCATTAGTTGATAGAATGGAGCGGCTGGGCTTGTATACTCTGGAATTTAGAAGGATGAGAGGGGACCTTATTGAAACATTTAAGATTATTAAGGATTTAAGAAAGAACTGCAGATGCTGGAAAATCGAAGGTAGACAAAAATGCTGGAGAAACTCAGTGGGTGAGGCAGCATCATGGAGCAAAGGAAATAGCCAACGTTTCGGGTCAAAACCCTTCTTCAGACTATTATTAAGATTATTAAGGAATTGGACACATTAGAGGCAGGAAACGCGTTCCCGATGTTGGGGGAGTCCAGCACCTGGGGCAAGTTTAAGAATAAGGAGGAGGCCATTTAGAACAGAGATGAGGAAACACTTTTCACCCATAGAATTGTGAATTTGTGGAATTCTCTGCTGCAGAAGGCAGTGGAGGCCAATTTGCTGGATACTTTCAAGAGAGAGTTAGATAGAGCTCTTAAAGATAGCGGAGTCAAGGAATATGGGGAGAAGGCAGGAACGGGGTACTGAATGTGGATGAGCAGCCATGATCACAGTGGCGGTGCTGGCTCGAAGGGCCGAATAGCCTTCTACTGCACCTATTGTCTAACAGGGTGACCTACACTGAGCACAATACTCCAAATGCGGCCTCACCAACATCTTGTACAGGAGGTTCGCTTGCAGGCTATTGACCTGAAATATGACCTCCGGTTCTCTCTCCACAGATGCTGCCTGACCTCTGGGCAATGCCAGCATTTGGTATTTTTATATCAGTTGGATGCCTCAGTGATGGGCCCACATTGCTAGAGGTGCAGCACTCCCTGGGATCTCCACTGGAGCATCGACCTAAACTTGCCACTCTGATCTCAGTCTCATACATCCGGTGGCGTGGTTGGGAATGGGAATCAGGAGCGTTTCCTGCAGAAAGGTGCAGAGATCCATCAGGTAACGGCTCATATTGTAAGACCAAATACATATATCCATATAACCATATAACAATTACAGCACGGAAACAGGCCATCTCGCCCCTTCTAGTCCGTGCCGAAACCTTATTCTCACCTAGTCCCATCTACCTGCACTCAGACCATAACCCTCCATTCCTTTCCCATCCATATACCTATCCAATTTATTTTTAAATGATAAAATCGAACCTGCCTCCACCACTTCCACTGGAAGCTCATTCCACACAGCTACCACTCTCTGAGTAAAGAAGTTCCCCCTCATGTTACCCCTAATCTTTTGTCCTTTAATTCTCAAATCATGACCTCTTGTTTGAATCTTCCCTACTCTCAATGGAAAAAGCTTATCCACGTCAACTCTGTCTATCCCTCTCATAATTTTAAGGACCTTTATCAAGTCCCCCCTTAACCTTCTGCGCTCCAACGAATAAAGACCTATCTTGTTCAACCTTTCTCTGTAACTTAGGTGCTGAAACCCAGGCAACATTCTAGTAAATCTCCGCTGTACTCTGTACTTTGTTGACATCTTTCCTATAATTGGGCGACCAAAATTGTACACCATACTCCAGAAGTGGCCTCACCAATGCCTTGTACAATTTTAACATTACATCCCAACTTCTATACTCAATGCTCTGATTTATATAAGCCAGCACACCAAAAGCTTTCTTTACCACCCTATCTACATGAGATTCCACCTTCAGGGAACTATGCACAGTTATTCCTAGATTCCTCTGTTCAACTGCATTCCTCAATTTGCTACCATTTACCATGTACGTCCTATTTTGATTTGTCCTGCCGAGATGTAGCACCTCACACTTATCACCATTAATCTCCATCTGCCATCTTTCAGCCCACTCTTCCAAATGGCCTAAATCTCTCTGTAGACTTTGGAAATCTACTTCATTATCCACAACAACACCTATCTTAGTATCATCTGCATACTTACTGAGTCATTCACCCCATCGAGTCTGCTCCCACAATCGATCATGGCTGAGCTATCTTTACCTCTCAACCCCATTCTCCTGCCTTCTCCCTTTAACCTTTAATGCCCTTACTATCAAGAACCTGTTAATGGCAGGTGGAGTATGGCAAATCGTGACTAGGTAAGGGCCTGAGCAAGACTTCTCCTGGGTTAGGAATCCATCCAGGATGCAGGATGACTTTAGAAAGACACATGGAAGGGAAAGGTTTACAAGAACTATCCCAGGAATGAGTGGGTTAACACATGTTGAGCGTTTGACAGCACTGGTCTTGTACTCGCTGGAGTTTAGAAGAAAGAGGGGGACTGCATTGAAACTTACCGAATAGTAAACGGCTTGGATAGAGTGGATGTGGAGAGGATGTTTCCACTAGTGGGAGAGTCTAGGACCAGAGGTCATAACCTCAGAATAAAAAGACATACCTATAGAAAGGAGACGAGGAGAAATTTGTTTAGTCAGAGGGTGGTGAATCTGTGGAATCATTACCACAGGTGGCTGTGGAGGAGGCCAAGTCATTGGCTATTTTGAAGGCACATTGACAGATTCTCGAATCATACGGGTGTCAGAGGTTTACGGGGAGAAGGCAAGAGTGTGGGGTTGAGAGGGGAAAATAGATCAGTCATGATTGACTGGCGGAGTAGACTGGTCTTATTCTGCTCATCTTCTTCTTGCGTGTGGCGTGCACAGCCTAAAGTTGTCGGTCAACTTGTTCTATTTGATCTTATTTGTTTGTGCACGTCGAGTTGATTGCATTCGTCGAAACAGGGTGGACCACGTGAAGGTTGCAATCTCCCACCCCATTCTGCTCGTATGGCTTATGAACATATGGACAGATGCAACGCGTGTAGATGGGGCATCTTGGTTGGCATGGAGGAGTTGGGCTGAAGGGCCTGTTTCCTCAACTCTATGACCTGCTCCGTCCAGGGTGTGGCAATAGGCGCTTCCATAGGTGGAGCCGGGGGGGAGACTGTGCAGAAGAGAGACAGGCCCTTCGGCCCACCCAGTCCATGCTGACCATCAAGCTCCCATCTGTACTAGCCCGAAACAAATCCATGTTTTATTCTCCCAGCATTTCCACTCAGGAACAACAGGGATTGCAGAGAGTGCTGGACACTGCCCGGTCCATCACATGTACTGACCTTGCCGGCATCGAAAGGATCTACAGGAGGTGCTGCCTCAAAAAGGCAGCCAGCATCATCAGAAACCCACACCACCCTGGCCACTCTCTCATCTCGCTGCTACCATCGGGAAGAAGGTGCAGGAGCCGGAAAGCCCTGACCTCCACGTTCAAGAACAGCTTCTTCAACTCTTGAACACTGCACAACTGACCTCAGCAACTGTGATCTTCTATGGACTGTGCCTTTGGTTGCAGTATGCATTTAAGTTGTTAGTACATTCCATAAGACATGGGATCAGAATCAGGCCATTCGTTCCATCGGGTCTATCTTCATGGCTGATCTATTTTTCCCTCTCGACCACATTCTCCTGCCTTCTTTCTCCCCACAACGTTTGATGCCCTTACTAATGCAGAATGCGCTGTTTTTGCGGGTATCCCCGTTATTGCATTATTGATTCTTGTGCCATTACCTGTGTGTGTGTGTGTGTGTGGGGGGGGTGTTGCATGGACGGGCCTGCGAAGCTGCAGCGGGGAATGTCATTGTACAGCTGACAAACGGCACGGTGCGGGGGCTCTCTCCTCTGTAGCAGCAGCGGGTCAGTGATGAGTGGGGAATGTCCCAGCGATGTGTGCCCGGGGGAGGGAGGCTGCGGTCCGGCATCAGCCCGGCAATGCGGAACCTGCCTGTGTGCGGGCGTGCAGCTGAGCGGCTGAGACGCTGCAGTGGACCCGGAGCCCGGCCAGAGTCGCTGCGGGCAGGCGGGCGGTCAGAGGGAGGGAGGGAGGGAGGGAGGGAGGAGGGAGTCCCGCACCGGGGAGGGGACACGGCTGCATGGGGAGCGGGGGAGGAGCGGACCGGGGCTGCAGCCGAGGCCGAGCCCGCCGCCGCCGCCGCCGCCCGGGCTCCAGGTGAGCGGGGGCGGGGGGGGGGGGGGGGGGGGGGGGGGGGGGGGGGGGAGCGAGGAGGGAACTCCGGGCACCGACCGCGTCGCTGCTGCAGCACCGGGGGCGGGGAGGGGGCAGCACCCGGCCCGGTACCGGGGACAGCACCGAGGCGGCGGCACGGTCGGTGTATCGCACGGTGTATCCCACATATCTACACACAGTCTCACACACTGTCTCACACACACACGGTCTCACATATCTACACACAGTCTCACACACAAACTGTCACACACACACACACACACTGTCACACACACACACTGTCACACACACACTGTCACACACACATTGTCTTTCACACACACACCCGGCCCCACATATCTATACACACGGTCTCACACACACGGTCTCACACACACTGTCTCTCACACACACACACACACACACTGTCCCTCTCTGTCACACACACACACACTCTCTCTCACACACACACACACACACACACTCTCTCACTCACACACACACACTCTCTCTCTCACACACACACACACACACACACACACACTCTCTCTCACACACACACACATACACACTCACACACACTATCTCACACACACCGTCTCCTACAACACACACCCTCTCAAACACATACACTCACACATCTACCCACCCACACACACACGGTCTCACACCTACACGGTCTCTCTCACACACACCTACACACACACTGCACTGTCTCATAAACATACTGTCTCTCACAGAAGCCCACACACTGCCACACATACATTCTCGTACACACACACACACCGTCTCACATAAATAATCACACTCACATACACCGTCTCTCTCACACATTCTACCTCTCACAGAATCTCTCACACATACACATATATAGACACATAATCACATAGACCCAGTACATGCATCTCGCTCACACACACGTACTAACTAACACACAACCTCACAGACAGGTTCATAGTTGCCAGTGTCCATATGTATACGGTGCCACAGCATGGAAACGGGCCCTTTAGCCCAACTTGCCCATGCTGACCAAGCAGCCCCATCATTGCTAGTCCCACCTGCCCGCGTTTGGCCCATATCCCTCTAAACCGTTCCTATCCATGTACCTGTCCAAGTGTCTTTTAAATGTTGTTATAGTCCCAGCTTCAACTACCTCCGCCGACAGCTCGTTCCATAAACCCAGCATCGTCTGTGTTAAAACGTTGCCCCTCTGATTCCTATTAAATCTTTCCCTCCTCTCCTTAAACCTATGTCCTCTGGTCCTCGATTCCCCTACTCTGGGCAAGAGACTCTGTGCATCTATCTACCCGATCTATTCCACTCATGATTTTATACACCTCTATAAGATCTCCCCTCATCCTCCTGCACTCCAAGGAATAGAGTCCCAGCCTGCTCAACCTCTCCCTGTAGCTCAATCCATCGAGTCCTGGCAACATCCTCATCAATCTTCTGTGCGCCGTTTCCAGCTTGACATCTTTCCTGTAAACAGGGTGACCTCAACTGAACACATTTCTCTAAATGTGGCTTCATCAACGAATTATACAACTCATGTATATGTAACAACACACACACACACACACATATGTATTTAACACGGATGTATAATTAAGTGTGTAATGTGGAACGTAAACACGGATGTATAAATTGAGCCAAGGAATTGCAGGTGCAGGAATCTGGAGTATTTACAAAGTGCTGGAGGAACTCTGCTGGCCGGGCCGGGTGTGTGAAGGGGATGGCCGGGCGGTGATCAGGTTCGGGACCCTTCTTCCTTGCCTCCCCAGCGGGTGAGTCCCCACAGACGGCTGCCCGGTGTGGCTCGTGTCCCGCTTCCACCCACCCACACACACACACGGGTGTTGCCGCAGGGAGCCCGGGCTGGAGCCGGGACACGGGGCAGTGCGGCCGGAGTGCGGTGTGTGGCAGGGACGGGAGAGGAGCAGGGAAGCGTGTGGGTACTGCCCGTCTTCCTGCACACACCGTGCCCGGTCATGGTCACCGCTGGGGGCTGGGCTCCGGTGATGGGGCAGCTCCTGCCCTCGACGCCGCGGCTGTGGCGGCCCGGGACCGCCGTGTCCTGTCCCAGCACCTGGTCACTGCCCGTGTCCCAGAATAGATGTATGTGTGGGTGTGTGATCGTGTCTATCTCTGGCTATCGTGTGAGTGTGTCTGCCTTTGAGTGTGTGTATGTGTGTGTGCGAGAGAGACGGGACCGTGCAGAGAGAGCTGGTGTGTGTACCTGTGAGTGTGTGTCTGCCTGTATGTGCTTGTCTGCCTGTGTGTGTGTGTCTGCCTGTGTGTGTGAGTGTGTGTGTGTGCCTGTGTGTGTGTCTGTGTGTGTGTGTGTGTGTCTGCCTGTGTGTGTGTGTGAGTGTGTGTGTCTGCCTGTGTGTGTGAGTGTGTGTGTGGGCGTCTGCCTGTGTGTGAGTGTGTGTGGGTGTCTGCCTGTGAGTGTGGGTGTCTGCCTGTGTGTGTGTACCATGCATGGGGAGAGTTAGTTGGCTAACGGTTCATTTTGCTTTTCCGGGTGCTCTTTAAGCCCGTGTGTGTGGGCGGCAGAGTGTGCCTTGCATTGGGGCAGGGTGCGCGTGTGTTGCATTGGTGTGTGTTGCACTGGGGCAGGGTGTGTGTTGCATTGGTATGTGCAACACACACCAATACACTTGGGCAGGGTGCGTGTGTAGCATTGGGGCATGATGTGTGTGTGTGTGTGTTGCACTGGGGCAGGTGCTGCAGTGCTGCTGGGTGTGAGTGACTGCAAGCAGGCAGACTGACGCTGCACACGTGTGGCGCTGGGGCCTGCTTTTGCAGTCTCCTCAGGCACTTGGTCCGACACTGTCGGTGATTTAATCCATTCCTATTTTAAAACGCAGCACACGCACCACTGCTCATGACATCATTGGCTCCTAAATCTCATAGAACACAGAACAGGTCAGGAGCAGGCCTTTCGGCCCACAAGGTCTGTGCTGGACATGATGCCAAGAGCAACTCGTATCCAACTCCACATAATCCGCATTCCTCCATTCCCTGCCGATCCAAAAGCATCTTAAACGCCACTATCGTATATGCTTCCACCACCACCTCAGCAGCTCATTCCAGGCACCCACCACCCTCTATGTAAAGAAAACTGCCCCGCACATCCCCTTTAAAGTCTGCCCCCTCACCTTGAAGCCTTGCCCTCTAGTATTTGGAATCTCTCCCCCTCCACTGTCCACCCTATCCATGCCTTTCATAATTGTATACACTTGTATCAAGCCTCCTCTCAGCCTCCATATTGGATGACACTCAGACTTTATTAGCTCCGTGCATTCCCTATTTAAAACAGGGTCATAAGAATTAGTGAAGTGTTTAATAGTATAAAGGGTTGTATTATGATATGTGCACATTTATCCTCTAGAGAATGAAGGGCATTAATACACTCCCATCACTTCAACGTCTCTGAAATTAACTCTTGTAATCTCTCAAAATTCAATAAATTCAGTCATAGTCACACAGCACGGAAACAGGCCCTTCGGCCCAACGCATTCATGCCAACCAACATGCCCCATCTACACTAGTCCCACCTGCCCCCGTTTGGCCCGTCCCTCTAAACATTTGTGTGTATACCTCTAAATAGACAATAGGTGCAGTAGGCCAATCGGCCCTTTGAGCCAGCTCCACCATTCAATATGATCATGGCTGATCATCCAACTCAGTATCCTGTACCTGCCTTCTCTCCATACCCCCTGATCCCTTTAGCCACAAGGGCCACATCTAACTCCCTCTTAAATATAGCCAATGAACTGGCCTCAACTACATTCTGTGGCAGAGAATTCCAGAGATTCACTGTGTAAAAAATGGTTTTCTCATCTCAGTCCTAAAAGATTTCCCCTTAAACTGTGACCCCTTGTTCTGGACTTCCCCAACATCGGGAACAACCTTCCTGCATCTAGCCTGTCCAACACCTTAAGAATTTTGTAAGTTTCTATAAGATCCCCCCTCAATCTTCTAAATTCTAGTGAGTACAAGCCAAGTCTATCCAGCCTTTCTTCATATGAAAGTCCTGACATCCCAGGAATCAGTCTGGTGAACCTTCTCTGTACTTCATCTATGGCAAGAATGTCCTTCCTCAGATTAGGAGACCAAAACTGTACGCAATACTCCAGGTGTGGTCTCACCAAGACCCTGTACAACTGCAGTAGAACCTCCCTGCTCCAATACTCAAATCTTTTTGCTATGAATGCTAACATACCATTCGCTTTCTTCACTGCCTGCTGCACCTGCATACCTACTTTCAATGACTGGTGTACCACGACACCCAGGTCTCGTTGCATCTCCCCTTTTCCCAATCGGCCACCATTCAATGTGATCATGGCTGATCATCCCCAATCAGTACCCCGTTCCTGCATTCTCCCCTGCACAAATATATGTGCAGCAGGTGCTTGGAGGAATATGGGTCTAAAATCAGGCAAATGGGACGAGCTCAACATGGTTGGCATGGACAAGGTGGGCTGAAGGGCCTGTTTCTGTGCTGTTTTGCCCTGTGACTCTGTAACCATGTTTGTCACTTGACTGCTCTTATTCCTGGTCACAGTTGGAAGGACTTTGGGTCTTGCCTGGAAACCACGGAGTCACTGACAGAAGTATATACAATGGTGAGAGACATAGATAGGGTAGACAGTCAGAACCTTTGTCCCTGCATGGAAGATTCACCGGCTAGAGGGCACAGCTTTAAGATGAGAGTGGCAACATTCAAAGGAGATGTGCAGGGGATGTTTTTTACACAGGTGGATGGCTGGACCACGCTGCCAGGGGTGGTCATAAGGAATAGGAGTAGAATTAGGCCATCAAGTCTACTCCGCCATTCAATCATGGCTGGTCTATCTCTCCATCTAAATGGCGTCAAGTTGGGAAAAGGGGAAGTACAACGGGATCTGGGGGTCCTTGTACATCAGTCTATGAAAGTAAGCATGCAGGTACAGCAGGCAGTGAAGAAAGCAAATGGCATGTTGGCCTTTATAACACGAGGAATCGAATACGGGAGCAAAGAGGTCCTTCTGCAGTTGTACAGAGCCCTAGTGAGACCACACCTGGAGTATTGTGTGCAGTTATGGCCCCCTAATTTGAGGAAGGACTTTCTTGCTATTGAGGGAATGCAGCATAGGTTTACAAGGTTAATTCCCGGGATGGCGGGACTGTCATATGCTGAGAGAATGGAGCAGCTGGGCTTGTATACTCTGGAGTTTAGAAGGATGAGAGATGATCTTATTGAAACATATAAGATTGTTAAGGACTTGGACAAGCTAGAGGCAGGAAACATGTTCCTGATGTTGGGGGAGTCCAGAACCAGGGGCCACAGTTTAAGAATAAGGAGTAAGCCATTTAGAACGGAGACGAGGAAACACTTTTGTCTCACAGAGAGTGGTGAGTCTGTGGAATTCTCTGCCTCAGAGGGTGGTGGAGGCCGGTTCTCTAGATGCTTTCAAGAGAGAGCTACATAGGGCTCTTAAAAATAGCAGAGTCAGGGGATATGGGGAGACAGCAGGAACTGGGTACTGATTGGGGATGGTCAGCCATGATCACATTGAATGGCGGTGCTGGCGGTGCTGGCTCAAAGGGCCGAATGGTCTACTCCTGCACTTATTGTCTATTATAAAATGCTGGCGTAACTCAACGGGCCAGGCAGCATCTCTGGAGAGAAGGAATGGGTGACGTTCAGGTCTGAAGAATAAATGAATGATTGAATGAATAAGTTTATTGGCCAAGTATTCACATACAAGGAATTTACCTTGGTGCTCCGCCCGCAAGTGACAACGTGACATCAGTCAGGAATAGTCTCGACCCGAAATATCACCCATTCCTTCTCTCCAGAGATGCTGTCTGTCCTGCTGAGTTACTACAGCATTTTGTGTTTGTCCACTGGACAGGAACAGGCCTTTTGGCCCAGGCTTCAGAGCCAAACACAATGCCAAGTTAAACTAATCTCCTCTGCCTGCACTATTCCTCCATTTCATGCATATCCATGTGCCCATCTAAAAGCCCCTTAAACGCCACTATTGTATCTGCCTCCACCACCACCTCTGGCAGTGTGTTCCAGGCACCCACCACCCTCTGTGTAAAAAGAACACTTCTCCTTTCAATGTTCCTGCCCTCACCTGATAGCTACGCCCTCTAGTCTTTGACATCTGAGGCAGCCACCAATATCATCCAGCAGGAGCCAGTGGAGATAGTGGAGGTATACAAATACCTGGGAACAGCCTTCGACAACCTGCTAAGGTTTTCCTCTAACATAGAGGAAATCCTTAAAAAGTGCCATCAGAGACAGTACCTACTCAGGAAGCTGAAGTCATTTGGGATTAACAAAGACATTCTCACCACATTCTACTACGCATTCATTGAAAATGTAATAACCTTCTCTTTCACTAGCTGGTTCCACTCCATCACCCTGCAAAACAGAAACCGCCTGTTGAATGTGGTCAAGGTCTGCTCAAAAATCATTGAGCAGCCCGTCCGAACTCTCACTGCCCTATGCGACCAACAGTCTGTAAAGTTAACACGCAGGATTCTTCAGGACCCCTCTCACATCCTGTTTCCTGAGTTTGAGTGGCTCCCCTTAGGACGCAGACTCCGCTGTCCGGGTTGCCGGACACAGAGGAGGAAGGCAACCTTCATCCCCAGGGCTGTCCAGCTTTTTAACCATATAACAATTACAGCACGGAAACAGGCCATCTCGGCCCTACAAGTCCGTGCAGAACAAATTTTTTTTTCCCCTTAGTCCCACCTGCCTGCACTCATACCATAACCCTCCATTCCCTTCTCATCCATATGCCTATCCAATTTATTTTTAAATGATACCAATGAACCTGCCTCCACCACTTCCACTGGGAGCTCATTCCACACCGCCACCACTCTCTGCGTAAAGAAGTTCCCCCTCATATTACCCCTAAACTTCTGTCCCTTAAGTCATGTCCTCTTGTTTGAATCTTCCCTATTCTCAAAGGGAAAAGCTTGTCCACATCAACTCTGTCTATCCCTCTCATCATTTTAAAGACCTCTATCAAGTCCCCCCTTAACCTTCTGCGCTCCAGAGAATAAAGACCTAACTTATTCAACCTATCTCTGTAACTTAGTTGCTGAAACCCAGGCAACATTCTAGCAAATCTCCTCTGTACCCTCTCTATTTTGTTGACATCCTTCCTATAATTGGGCGACCTAAAATTGTACACCATACTCCAGATTTGGTCTCACCAATGCCTTGTACAATTTTAACATTACATCCCAGCTTCTATACTCAATGCTCTGATTTATAAAGGCTAGCATACCAAAAGCTTTCTTTACCACCCTATCTATATGAGATTCCACCTTCAAGGAACTATGCACAGTTATTCCCAGATCCCTCTGTTCAACTGTATTCTTCAATTCCCTACCATATTTTTAATGCTGATCACTGACTCATGAACATATGAAATGAAATAACCTTCTATAGGCACTTTTTTATTGAAGCACTTAGGAAGCATTTTAAAACTATTATTGTGTGTTAAATGTTGATGTGCGGGGTGTGTTGTGTGATTGTGCAGTGTGTCTGTGGAATGCGTGTGCTGGTTGATTGTGCAGTATGTGTGCTGCTTATGTTTGTTGATTGTGTCCCTTTTTAAAAAGCTACTGTAATGCGCCCCTTTAAATTGCCCCTTGGGGACGAATAAAGTGCTTTGAAAAAAAAATTCAACCCTGGGACAAAGGCTTTGACTGTCTACCTATCTATGCTTCTCATAACTTTATACACTTCTATCAGGTCTTCCCACAACCTCTGGCGTTCCAGAGAAAGCAACCCAAGTCCGTCCAACCTTTGGTGGCAAGAACAGGAAAGTAGACTATTACCTGAATGGCGGCCGATTAGGAAAAGGGGAGATGCAACGAGACCTGGGTGTCATGGTACACCAGTCATTGAAAGTAGGCATGCAGGTGAAGCAGGCAGTGAAGAAAGCGAATGGTATGTTAACATTCATAGCAAAAGGATTTGAGTATAGGAGCAGGGAGGTTCTACTGCAGTTGTACAGGGCCTTGGTGAGACCACACCCTGGAGTATTGCGTACAGTTTTGGTCTCGTAATCTGAGGAAAGACATTCTTGCCATAGAGGGAGTACAGAGAAGGTTCACCAGACTGATTCCTGGGATGGCAGGACTTTCATATGAAGAAAGACTGGATAGACTCGGCTTGTACTCGCTGCAATTTAGAAGATTGAGGGGGGATCTTATAGAAACTTACAAAATTCTTAAGGGGTTGGACAGGCTAGATGCAAGAAGATTGTTCCCGATGTTGGGGGTCCAGAACAAGGGGTCACAGTTTAAGGATAAGGGGGAAGCCTTTTAGGACAGAGATGAGAAAAAAAAATTCACACAGAGAGTGGTGAATCTGTGGAATTCTCTGCCACAGAAAGTAGTTGAGGCCAGTTCATTGGCTATATTTAAGAGGGAGTTAGATGTGGCCCTTGTGGCTAAAGGGATCAGGGGGTATGGAGAGAAGGCAGGGACAGGATACTGAGTTGGATGATCAGCCATGATCATATTGAATGGCGGTGCAGGCTCGAAGGGCCGAATGGCCTACTCCTGCACCTATTTTCTATGTGTCCATGTTTCTATCCTGTATCTAATACCGCCTAATCCAGGCATCATGCAGGTGAACCTCCTCTGCACCCTCTCCAAAGCCTCCTCATCCTTCCTGTAATGGGTCGACCAGAACTGCACGCAATACTGCAAATGTGGCCAAATCTCACCAAACTATTAAAAAAAAACGTCACTTCCTGACTTCTACTCAATATCCCGAATATTGAAAGGCTTGGATAGAGTGGATGTGGCGAGGATGTTTCAACTACTGGGAGAGTCTAGGACAGCCTCAGCATTGAAGGGCGTTCTTTCAGGAAGGAGATGAGGAGGAATTTCTTTAGTCTGTGGGATTCATTGCCACAGAAGGCTGTGAAGTCAATGGATATTTTTAAGGCAGAGAGATAGATAGATTCTTGATTATTACAGGTGTCAGAGATTATGGGGAGAAGGCAGGAGAATGGGGTTAGGAGGGAGAGATAGATTAGCCATGATTGAATGGTGGAGTAGACTTAGAAACATGGAAAATAGGTGCCATTCGAGCCTGCACCGTCATTCGATATGATCATGTCTGATCATCCAACTCAGTATCCCATCCCTGCCTTCTCTCCATACTACCTGATCCCTTTAGCCACAAGGGCCACATCTAACTCCCTCTTAAATATAGCCAATGAACGGGCCTCAACTACCTGCTGTGGCAGAGAATTCCACAGATTCACCACTCTCTGTGTAAAAAATGTTTTTCTCATCTCGGTCCTAAAAGACTTCCCTCTTATCCTTAAACTGTGACCCCTAGTTCTGGACTTCCCCAACATCGGGAATAATCTTCCTGCATCTAGCCTGTCCAACCCCTTAAGAATTTTGTAAGTTTTTATAAGATCCCCCCTCAATCTTCTAAATTCTACGGTGTACAAGCCAAGTCTATCCAGTCTTTCTTCATATGAAAGTCCTGACATCCCAGGAATCAGTCTGGTGAACTTTCTCTGTACTCCCTCTATGGCTTGATGGGCCGAATGGCCTTATTCTGCTCCTTTAGCTCGTGGCCTTCTGTTGTTTTTAAGGATGTGTTTGTGTTGTTTCACAGGGGGAAGACCCGGAGGTCAGATGTGTGAGGCGTGTAGATAACTTGGTCGCGGAGAGTGGCTTGTGAGCATGGAGGGTGAGATGGAGCAGCGGAACGGCTGGAGTCCCAGAGCAGTCGCGGCCAATGGTCTGATCAACACCATCGAGGCTCATGTGGAGGGCTTGGAGGGGCCGCCGTGTGTCTACCCCACGCCACACTACGAGGGGGAGCTGGGGGTGGGGGAGAGTGAGCAGCAGGTACTCAGTGCCCAGAACCTGCAGCATGCGGTGGAAGCACAGTACCGAGCCGGCATCTTCACCTACACGGACAGCCTGCTGCCTCCCTGTGACGACAGCAGCTCGGACACGTGTGAGACCACCTTCATCGACAACAAGTCCCCTCTCAACCAGGGCATGGACTACGAGGACGGAGACTTCATTGACCTGTCCACAGATGAGGGCAAACTGCAGACACTCTCCTACGACGTTGAGGATGAGGAGGAGTTCCAGGAGCTGGAGGTAGGAACCAGCGAGGGGGCCATTAATGCCACAGGGTCACACAGTCACGGGTCACAGTGCCAGGCACAGAGACACAGAGACACATGCACGGAGACACAGAGACACAGGCATGGAGACACAATGACACAGGGGCACAGAGACACAGGGACACAGGGACACCGGACACAGAGAAACAGGGATACAGGGACACAGGGACACAGGGACACAGGGACACAGGGGCACAGGGGCACAGGGGCACAGGGGCACAGGGGCACAGGGGCACACAGAGACACAGGGACACAGGAAACACAGGGACACAGGGGCACAGGGGCACAGAGAAACAGGGACACAGGGACACAGAAACACAGGCATGGAGACACAGGGACACAGAGACACAGAGGCACAGAGACACAGGCACAGAGACACAGAGACACAGGCACGGAGACACAGAGACACAGGCACACAGGGACACAGAGACACAGGGATGGAGACACAGGGACACACAGGGACACAGGGACACAGGGACACAGGGATACAGGGATACAGGGGCACAGAGACACAGAGTCACAGGCGCACAGAGACACAGGGACACAGAGACACAGAGACACAGAGACACAGAGACACAGAGACACAGGGACACAGGGACACAGAGACACAGAGTCACAGAGACACAGGGACACAGGACACAGAGACACAGGGACACAGAGACACAGGGACACAGGGACACAGAGACACAGGGACACAGGGACACAGGGACACAGAGACACAGAGACACAGGAGACACAGAGACACAGAGACACAGAGACACAGGGACACAGGGACACAGAGACACAGGGACACAGAGACACAGGGAGCCACAGGGACACAGGGACACAGGGACACAGAGGGACACAGACACAGGGACACAGAGACACATATATATACACAGGGACACAGAGACACACACAGGGACACAGACACAGGGACACACACAGAGACACACAGAGACACAGAGACACAGGGACACAGGGACACAGAGACACAGGCACGGAGACACAGAGACACAGGGACACAGAGACACAGAGACACAGGGACACAGACACAGAGACACAGAGACACAGAGACACAGGGACACAGGGACACAGGGACACAGAGACACAGGGACACAGAGACACAGGGACACAGGGGCACAGAGACACAGGGACACAGAGACACAGGGGACACAGGGACACAGGGACACAGGGACACAGGGACACAGGGACACAGGGACACAGGGACACAGGGACACAGAGACACAGAGACACAGAGACACAGTGAGACAGAGACACAGGGACACAGGGACACAGAGACACAGGGACACAGGGACACAGGGACACATACAGACACAGGGACACAGAGACACAGAGACACAGAGACGCAGAGACACAGAGACACAGGGACACAGAGATACAGGGACACAGAGACACAGTGATACATGGACACAGGGACACAGGGGCACAGGGACACAGGGACACAGAGACACAGAGACACAGTGATACAGGGATACAGGGACACAGTGATACAGGACAGGGACACAGGGACACAGGGACACAGGGACACAGACACAGGGACACAGGGACACAGAGACACAGGGACACAGGGACACAGGGACACAGGGCCACAGAGACACACGGACACAGGGACACAGGAGACACAGGGACACCGGGACACAGGGACACAGGGACACAGGGACACAGGGACACAGGGACACAGGGACACAGGGACACAGGGACACAGGGACACAGGGACACAGGGACACAGTGACACAGGGACACAGGGCACAGGGACAGGGACACAGTGATACAGGGACACAGGGACACAGGGACACAGTGATACAGGGACACGGAGATGCAGGGACACAGGGACACGGAGACACGGGGACACAGGGCACACAGAGACGCAGGGATACAGGGACACACGGGGACACAGCACAGTCACACAGGGACACAGGGACAGGCACGGGACACAGTGATACAGGGACACAGGGACACAGGGGCACAGTGACACAGGGACACGGGGACACAGGGACACAGTGATACAGGGACACAGAGACACAGGGACACAGGGACACAGAGGCACAGGGACACAGGGACACAGAGGCACAGGGACACAGGGACACAGAGACACAGAGGCACAGGGACACAGGGACACAGAGGCACAGGGACACAGGGACACAGAGGCACAGGGACACAGAGACACAGGGACACAGGGCCACAGGGACACAGGGACACAGGGACACAGAGACACAGGGACACAGGGACACAGGGACACAGGACACAGAGACACAGGGACACAGGGACACAGGGACACAGGGGCACAGGGACACAGGGACACAGGGACACAGAGACACAGGGGCACAGGGACACAGAGACACAGAGACACAGGGACACAGGGACACGGGGACACAGGGACACAGGGACACAGGGGGCAGGGACAGGCATGGAGACACAGGGACACAGGGGACACAGGGACACAGGGACACAGGGACACAGGGACACAGTGACACAGGGACACAGGGACACAGGGACACAGGGACACAGAGACATAGTGACACAGGGACACAGGCATAGAGCCACAGGGGCACAGGGTCATAGGGACACAGGGACACAGTGATACAGGGACACAGGGACACGGAGATGCGGGGACACAGGGACACGGAGACACGGGGACACAGGGACACAGAGACGCAGGGATACAGGGACACGGGGACACAGTCAGTCACACAGGGACACAGGGACACAGGGACACAGTGATACAGGGACACAGGGACACAGGGGCACAGGGACACGGGGACACAGGGACACAGTGATACAGGAGACACAGGGACACAGGGACACAGGGACACACACAGGGACACAGGGACACAGAGGCACAGGGACACAGGGACACAGAGCACAGACACAGGGACACAGAGACACAGAGGCACAGGGGCACAGGGACACAGAGACACAGGAGACACAGGGACACAGGGACACAGGGACACAGGGACACAGGGACACAGGGACACAGAGACACAGAGACACAGGGACACAGGGACACAGGGACACAGGGACACAGGGACACAGGGACACAGAGACACAGGGACACAGGGACACAGGGACACAGGGACACAGGGACACAGGGACACAGGGGCACAGGGACACAGGGACACAGAGACGCAGGGACACAGGGACACGGGGACACAGTCAGTCACACAGGGACACAGAGATGCAGAGCCGCAGGGAAGCAAGGACACAGAGTCTCAATTTCAGAGAGTCATAGAGTTGTACAGCACGGAGACAGGCCCTTCAGCCCACTTTGTCCATGCCGACTAACTTGGCATACTGGGTTAGTCCCAGTTTGCCTGCATGTGGTCCATATTCCTCTAAACCTTTCCTATCCATATATCTTCCCAAATGGCTCTTAAAAGTTGTAATTGTATCCCACTTCCATAGCTTCCTCTGGTAGTTCATTCCAGATACAGACTACCCTCTGAGTGAAAAGGTTACCCCTGAGCCTCTTAAATCTCTCCCCTCTCACCTTACGCCTGTGCCCTCTAGTTTTCGAACCCTCTACCCTGGGGAACAGACTGTGAGTGTTCACTTTATCCGTGCCCATCATGATCTTGTCCACCTCATTAAGGTCACCCCTCAGCCTCCTACACTCCAGAGAGATGAGTCCCAGCCTATCCAACCGTTTCCCTGTAGCTCAAGCCCGCATGCTCAGGTTACATGCTGGTGAATATCCTCTGCGCCCTTTCCTACTCATTGAAATCGGGTGTGTGGTATAGTGGACCACCTTCCAGCTCCTGACTATAGTTTGACGATAGACACAAAAAGCTGGAGTAATTCTGCGGGACAGGCAGCATCTCTGGAGATAAGGAATGGGTGATGTTTTAGGTCGAGACCCTTCTTCAACCTGAGGTGTCTGAAGAAGGGTCTCGACCCGAAACGTCATCCATTCCTTCCCTCCAGAGATGCTGCCTGTCCCGCTGAGTTACTCCAGCTTTTTGTGTCTATCTTCGGTCTAAACCAGCATCTGCAGTTCCTTCCTACACATAGTCCTTCCTGAGTGTAGTGCTTTCCCTTGGCTAATTTTGTAAAGATGTGAGTGTCCGTATTTCAATGGACGAGCGTGTAATGGGTTTGTGGGAAGCGATGCAGGAAGGAGCCTGTCATAACCTGATTCACCGTCAGGGCTGGATTTACGTATAAGCTTCACAAGCTTAAGCTGAGGGCCTCGAGAACCAGGGGGGCCTCGGCAGGGCCGGATTTACCTCTAGGCTTCATGGGCTGATTGAGAGGGGCCTTACATGGGGGAATGGGAGGGGCCTCACAAGTGGAATAGCCTAGGGCCTCTCTTCATCTAAATCCGGCCCTGATCACTGTCCAGTAAATGAATCAGCACCCGGCTGTCAGATGAGGGGTGGGGGCAGACGAGGGGGGGCGCTGAGAGGGTGGATCTCTGCCCCACAATTGCCAGTCCCGGGGGAGAGGGGCTTAACTCACTGAGCACTAACGCTCGGTCCGCCAAGGCCTGCTGAGTCTCCTCTCTGACCAACCATTTTAACTCCCATTTCCACGGTGCCCTTTCTGTCCTGGG
>NC_073384.1:69823628-69853628 GCF_028641065.1 Leucoraja erinaceus | reverse complement strand
TGTTACCATTACACGAGGAATTGCAGGCGCTGGTTCACAAACCAAAACACAAAAGCGCTGGAGGAACTCTTCCCAGTTTTCCAGAACACTGCATTGCCTTGTGTAGGAAGGAACTGCAGATGTTGGTTTAAACCGAAGACTCAAACTACTCAGCAGGGCAGGCAGTGTCTCTGGAGAAGGAATGGTTGACGTTTCCGGTCGAGACCCTTCTTCAGTGTCCCTTTGGGAATTCCCAGGATTCTGACGTTTGCTTCCTAAGCAGGTCTCCCGACATTGGCACATGTGATCACTCATGTGTGATAGACCCTGGTGTGATAGACTCAAACCTGCACAATGCAGTCTCCTCCACAGCTCACAATAGGCTGGGGCAATAAACCTGCTACTCATATCCTCATTGCAAGAGGTGGGGTTTGCTTCTGGCCGACCTTGCACTGTCCACAGGGGCAGTGCTCACCCTGCCCACCCTGCTCCATCTTCTCGCAGGTTACGACTGTCATTAAAATACAAAAGGTGCAGAGAGAATGATGCCAGTACTCCAGGGTCTGGGCTAGAGGCACAAACTGGGCAATCTGCCATAGAAACATAGGAAATAGGCGCAGGAGGAGGCATTCGGCCCTTCGAGCCAGATTCAGATTCAGATTCAATTTTAATTGTCATTGTCAGTGTACAGTACAGAGACAACGAAATGCATTTAGCATCTCCCTTGAAGAGCGACATAGCAAACGATTTGAATAAAAAAATAATAAGTGTCCGGGGGGGGGGGGGGGTTGGTGATTGGCAGTCACCGAGGTACGTTGTTGAGTAGAGTGACAGCCGCCGGAAAGAAGCTGTTCCTCGACCTGCTGGTTTGGCAACGGAGAGACCTGTAGCGCCTCCCGGATGGTAGGAGGGTAAACAGTCCATGGTTGGGGTGAGAGCAGTCCTTGGCGATGCTGAGCGCTCTCCGCAGACAGCGCTTGCTTTGGACAGACTCAATGGAGGGGAGCGAGGAACCGGTGATGCGTTGGACAATTTTCACCACCCTCTGCAATGCCTTCCGGTCGGAGACAGAGCAGTTGCCATACCATACTGTGATGCAGTTGGTAAGGATGCTCTCGATGGTGCAGCGGTAGAAGTTCACCAGGATCTGAGGAGACAGATGGACCTTCTTCAGTCTCCTCAGGAAGAAGAGACGCTGATGAGCCTTCTTGATCAGAGTAGAGGTATTGTGGGTCCAAGAGAGGTCATCGGAGATGTTGACTCCCAGGAACCTGAAGCTAGAAACACGTTCCACCTCCGTCCCGTTAATGTGGATGGGGGTGTGCGTGCCCCCTCTGGACTTCCTGAAGTCTACAATCAGATTCAGCACCGCCATTCATTGTGATCATGGCTGATCGTCCCCTATCAATAACCCATGCCTGCCTTCTTCCCATATCCTTTGATTCCACTAGCCCCTAGAGCTCTATCTAACTCTCCCTTAAATCCATCCAGTGACTTGGCCTCCACTGCCCTCTGTGGCAGGGAATTCCACAAATTCATAACTCTCTGGGTGAAAACGTTTTTTCTCACCTCAGTCTTAAATGAGCTCCCCTTTATTCTAAGACTGTGGCCCCTTGTTCTGTACTCGCCCAACACTGGGAACATTGCCATCGACTAAACTCAGTGCCCTCATACGTCGCGAAGGCAGTTGTCAAAAATTCAACTTGATCGATCGGCCAGGTGGGCTGAGGAATGGTTGATGGAGTTTAATGCAGATAAGTGTAAGGTGTTGTATTTTGGCAAGTCTAACATGGGCAGGACCTACACAGGGTCTGGAGTGTTGCCGAGCAGAGGGATCTAGGAGTGCTGGTGCATAGTTCTTTGAAAGTGGCGTCACAGGTAGACATGGGGCAGTCAAGGTTTTGAGTTCCCTGACTGATGAAGGTCATTAAGCTGGAACGGATACAGAGAAGATTTACGAGGATGTCACCAGGACTCAAGGGCCTGAACTACAGGGAGAGCTTTATTTCTTGAAGCGCAGGTGGATGAGTGGTGATTTCATAGAGAGGTATAAAATCATGAGGGGAACAGATAGGATGAAGGCACAGTCTTTTACCCAGAGTAGGGGAATCAAGAACCAGTGGGCATAGGTTTAAGGTGAGACGGGAAAGATTTAATTGTAACCTGAGGGACTACCTTTTCACTCAGAGGGTGGTGGTTTATGGAACAAGCTGCCAGAGGAGGTTAGTTGAGGCAGGTACTATAACAACATTTAAAACACATTTGGACAGGCTCATGGATAGGAAAGATTTAGTTGAGTTTAGTTTATTGTCATGTCTACTGAGGTACAGTGAAAGGCTTCTGTTACATACCAACCAGTCAGTGGATAGACAATACATGATTACAATCGAGCCATTTACAGTGTACAACAGATACAGGATAAAGGGAATGTCTGTGGAATTCTCTGCCTCAGAGGACGGTGGAGGCAGGTTCTCTGGATGCTTTCAAGAGAGAGCTAGATAGAGCTCTTAAAGATAGCGGAGTCAGGGGATATGGGGAGAAGGCAGGAACGGGGTACTGATTGTGAACGATCAGCCATGATCACATTGAATGGCGGTGCTGGCTTGAAGGGCCGAATGGCCTACTCCTGCACCTATTGTCTATTGTCTATAATGTCGATCGCCTAGTTTCCAATGTCAAGAAAATGTTCCTCAAAGCACTGTCACGTGTACAGTTGTTCAAGGAAATGGCACCCTAGATTCCGCTACCTCCTCAGCCTCTTTTGACTGGGTAGAGGTTTCAAAGAGTGGAGCGATCGCAATGCGTGATTGCAGATCCACTTCAGGGACCAGCACACAAAGAGTCACCTGGGATGGGCGCCATCTTGGATCCAATTTGGAGGGATCCAGACGGAAATGTGGGCAAATGGATCTCGCTTAGATGGGGCATCTTGGTCAGCATGGATGCGTTAGGCTGAAGGGCCTGTTTCCCTGCTGTACGATTGTAAGTAGCTTTCTGTGACGGACCAGTCCCTCCCTCCAGAACGGTGGCTTGGGGCCTATGGGGTGGGGTACCTCTTGCTTTGGGATGCCCCTCAAACTGCGGAGCATCCTGGACAATACAGCTTCACCCCCTCCATGACACACCGGTCAACCTGAAGAGCACCTTCAGCAACAGACTGGTTCCCACCAAGATGCAGCACAGAACGCCACAGGAGATCCTTCTTCCCTGTGGCTATTGAATTGTGCAACTCCTCCCCGCTCTGTCGTGGTGTAGACTGAGACTGAGACTGAGACTGACTCCCCCCCTCCCCCAATCTTTGCACATCCCCAACCCTTTCCACTTGTCACTTTAATTTCATGTTTCATGTATCTTGAGTTTTATGACTATTGGCAGATCAGTTTGCATCGTGGGATAAATAAAGTTCTATGATATTGTATCCTATTGATCCCCACGTCTACCCCTGGAGCCTAGGGGAGTGTGGGCGAAGGGCCTGTTCCTGTGCTGGACTGTTCCACGCTCAGTGGCGGACTGGCCAGGGTGTCAGCTTGCCCGATGGCAAGTGGGCCCCTGATGAAGTGGGCCCCCTATATCAAGTAGGCCCCTGATGAAGTGGGCCCCCATTGTCCCTGGCAACCAATATTTTTAGACCCAGTCCGCTGCTGTTCCACACTGCTCTTGGTCGAGACTTGGCGTGGGCTGAAGATGTCGACTGTGGACGCTGCGACATCCCATCTGTCTGGTGGGCAGACGGGCTTTGCAAAGTTAAAATAATCCAGTCAAAATGTAGATGTCGGTCCAAGACTCCTTCACCAGGGAAAAAAATCAAATGTCTTGGGAAAAGACTACAATCACTTAAATCCGCACTCCTTCATTATCTGCTGAATTACTTATACGTCTGTTGCCTGGTTACGGACACGGTTGCTAAGAACCCCTCCACATTTCATCGCAACAGTGCGAGTGCTTTGAAGAGTTGGCGTGTGCTCGATGAGGAGCTGGAGAGCTGAGGGATGTAGTCCGTTGGGGAAGATTATTGTCTGGGCTTTCAGTGAGATTAAAGGGTGCCATCAGCCAAGCAGCGTCCAATCTTTTCTAACTTCTCTGCTAGGAAACAAAAATAGAAACATAGAAAATAGGTGCAGGAGGAGGCCATTTGGCCCTTCGAGCCAGCACCGCCATTCAATATGATCATGGCTGATCATCCCCAATCAATAACCCGTGCCTGCCTTCTCCCCATATCCCTTGATTCCACCAGCCCCTAGAGCTTTATCTAATGGGTTATTGATTGGGGACGGTCAGCCATGATCACAATGAATGGCGGTGCTGGCTCAAAGGGACGAATGGCCTCCTCCTGCAGCTATTTTCTATGTTTCTATGTTTCTAACTCTCTTTTAAATCCATCCAGTGAATTGGCCTCCACTGCCCTCTGCGGCAGAGAATTCCACAAATTCACAACTCTCTGGGTGAAAACGTTTTTTCTCACCTCAGTCTTAAATGGCCTCCCCTTTATTCTTAGACCGTGGCCCCTGGTTCCGGACTCACCCAACATCTAGCTTGTCCAGTCCTTTTATAATTGTATACGTTTCTATAAGATCCCCCCTCATCATTCTAAACTCCAGTGAATACAGTCAATCAGAATGTGACGGGCTGCCATAACACTGGAGTGAGCGCAGGGAAGATTCATGAGGATGTTGCCAGGACGAGGGTGTGAGCTATGTAGGAGAGGTTGGGAAGTTAGGACTGTATTCCTTGCAGCTCAGGAGGATGAGGGGTGTTATGGAGGTCATGAGGGGAATAGATAGGGTGGACCCACAAAGTCTTTTTCCGCAGAGTAACGGAATCAAGATCTAGAGCACATAGGTTTAAGGTGAGAGGGGAAAGATTTAATAGGAGCCTGTGGGGCAACACTTACACACAGAGGGTGCTGAGTGTATGGAACGAGCTGCCAGAGGAGGTAGTTGAGGCTGGTATTAAAACAACATTAGAAAGACTCTAGGACATGTACATGGAGAGGAAAGGTTTAGAAGGATATGGGCCAAACGTGAGTAGGTGTGACCACGGGATGTGTCGGCTGGCGTGGACGAGTTGGGCCGAAGGACCTGTTTCACTGCTGGATGACTCACTGACTTCAACATGGGGCTAGTGTCCTTACAAACGTACAAACACACCAATGTCTCTGCTCCTTAACAGCTTCTGATTGTAAAATCAGCAACTACCGGTGACCATCGTTCAGCCCGAGTTAACCAAGTATCTGCCCCGCACAATCAGACTACACTTTCACTGCTCTCCGAGGAAGAGCGTTCTCAGGATCAGAAGGGTATGGTAGTGAAGGACGCATTCAGTAGGCTTGCCTTCAGAGGCCAAGGCATTGAGTACACGAGTTGGCATGTGGATACAAACAACTGCAGATGCTGGTTTACAAAACAAGACACAAAGTGCTGGAGTAACTCAGCAAGCCAGGCATCATCTGTGGAGAACATGGATAGGTGACGTTTCACAGAGTGCTGGTGTAACTCAGTGGGTCAGGCAGCATTTGTGGAGAACATGGATAGGTGACGTTTCACAAAGTGCTGGAGTACCTCAGTGGGACAGGCAGCATCTGTGGAGAACATGGATTGGTGATGTTTCGGGTCAAGATCCTGAGACGTTTATTGAGTACAAGACTTGGAATGTCATGTTGGATAGGGTAGACATTCAGAACCTTTTTCCCCCAAGGTGGAAATATCCACCACTAGAGGGCATAGCTAAAAGATGAGAGGTGGAAAGTTGAATGGAGATGTGTGGGGCGAGAGATGAGCGCCCGGAACACACTGTCAGCGGTGGTGTTGCGGGCAGATGCATTTCCCAGCTTTCTTCTCCCCCCTACATTGTCAGAGGAAAGGTTTTGACCCAAAACGTCACCTTTCCCGAGATGCCGCCTGACCTGCTGAGTTATAGAGTCATCGAGTGATACAATGTGGAAACAGGCCCTTCGGCCCAACTTGCCCACACCAGCAAACATGTCCCAGCTACACTAGACCCACCTGCCTGCATTTGGTCCATATTCCTCCAAACGTGTCCTATCTAACTGATTCTTAAATGTTGTGATAGTCCCAGCCCCACCACCTCCTCTAGCAGCTTGTTCCATACACCCACCACCCTTTGTGTGAAAAAGATATCCCTCAGATTTCAATTAAATATTTTCCCATCACCTTGAACCTCGATTCACCTCTTCTGGGAAAGATTTTGATTTTATGATTTTATACATGTCTATAAGATCACCCCTCATCCTCCTGCGCTCCAAGGAGTTCCAGCCTACTCAACCTCTCCCTATAGCTCAGGCCTTCTAGTCCTGGCAACATCATTGTAAATCTTCTCTGTACCTTTCCAGCTTGACAACATCTTTCCTATAACATGGTGCCCAGAACTGAACACAATATTCTAAATGTAGCCTGACCAACATCTTATACAACTGCAACGTGACCTCCTAACTTCTATACTCAATACTCTGACTGATGAAGGCCAAAATGCCAAAAGCCTTTTTGACCACCCGATCTACTTGTGACTCCACCTTCAAGGAACCATGCACCTGCACTCCTAGATCCCTCTGCTCTACAATACTCCCCAGAGCCCTACCATTCACGGTGTAGGTCCTGACCATGTTAGACAAAATGCAACACCTCACATTTCTCTGTGTTAAATTCCATCAACCATTCCTCAGCCCACCTGACCAATCAATCAAGATCCTGCTGTAATCTTTCACAACCATCTTCACTATCTGTAAAACCACCCACTTTTGTGTCACCTGCAAACTTGCTAATCTTGCCATGTATGTTCTCATCCAAATCATTGATGCAGATGACAAATAGTAGATTCTAGATTCAAGATTCAATTTAATTGTTACATGCAACAATTAAGGTACAGTGACATTTGAGTTACCATACAGCCATACTAAGCGAGAAAAGCAACAATACACACAGCCACATAAAATAGAATAGTAAGATTAAACGAGAACTTACCAGTTTGAAGTTTGATCTGTATTTTATGAGGAGTTACGATGAGGGATTACGTGAAGAAGCCCGCTTCCACGCATGCGTGTCATACTTCAAAGCAGCGGTGTGAGGTCACAGGAACCTATAATGATCTAACATAGTAAGATTACCAAAGAGATACCAGTTTTTGATATGATCATAAGAGGGTGGGAGCGGAGGGCACGTAATCCCTCATCGTAACTCCTCATAAAATACAGATCAAACTTCAAACTGGTAAGTTCTCGTTTAATCTTACTATTTTACTTCGGAGTCACGTGAGTGACTACGTGAAGATTTCAAAGCTCTGTGACCTCATGCCGTGGAACGAGTCCATGCTTCACAAACTGCCTTGGGTATTGGGAGAGAGCATCATTAGTAATTTTAAACACAATTATACAAAGAGTTGTGTGGTATAACGAAAAAATATATAACATTTTTTAAAAATTTGAGAATCATAGCCCTGTAACCTTTCGGGCAAATTATTTTGTTGAACATAAAATGTTTTCTTAATACAATGATGGCTCCAAAAAATAACTGGTTTATTATAAAACCTGTGGAAAACCCTTTTTTAATGACCATCCTGCCATTCTGAGGATTTGGTCTGTGGGTACCTGTACAATTTTTGCTGCGGATGTTGCTGCAGCCCTGGTGGAATGAGAGTTAAAACATTAGTGTCTATTTCTGCCATTTTTAGGACCTATTTGAGCCACCTTGATATAGTTTGAGTCATGACCCTTTCATGCGGTTTCTTGTAAGAGATAAACAACTCCATTCTCTGACCTCGAATGTTCTTAGTATATTCTATGTATTGTTAGATGTGTCTTGCTATACAGTCGTTTGCCATATGGGTGTACCATAAATTCAAACACTTGACCCGAGGAACCCGATCTGTTTTCTTTTATTAAATCCTGTATGACAACACCAGTTTCTCGGTGAGATGATCAGGGAGTCCAGGCTCAGTTTGCTTAATGGCTGGACTTGTTGTGCGGTAAATAACACCATGAGCATAACCATCTTCCTGGACTGTTACTGAAGTGACAACGCTGTTATGAGCTACAGGCTCCTCAGCATGTTGAGAAACGACACCCACGTCCCAGAATTCGGAGTACCTGGTTTTCTTACCAGGGGTGCGTTTCCACCGCGTGCCGCTCCGTTCCTTGTGATAGGTAATTGGAGAGTGCACTTGTGGCACTATTGAAGGCACTGTAGCTCCATCGATTATCCTAATGGAGGCTTGTAAAAATTCCAATACGGCCAGAATGTTCTTGGCCTTTTGGTCGAGATTGTTGTCCAAGCAGTATATGCCCCATTTCTTGATGTGTCCAAGGTACTGCTTCCGTGTTGACAGTCTTAGTGCAGATGAGATGAGATTCATCGTCCTGTCTGACAGTGTAGTGGGTCTGTTAGACTCTACAAATCAATAAATCCATAGTGTTATGGCATGGATGACTGCCTCCAGTCACTGGATAAATCAATAATTTTTTGGCAATGTTCATAGGGAACATGGTTCTAACACCATCCCCTGTAAGACTGAAATACCATGATTGAGAAGGTCAGTCGGGTACTCTGAAAATTCCAGATGCCGAGTGTGGTTGAATTATCCCTAGTACCCCAATGATGGGTCCGAACGGGGGAAAACCTCACCCTATGGCTTATTTACATAACAATGCCAAGCTGGTTTATGAATTTTAGTACATAATAATGGGGCTAATGATTGCCCCTTATGTAAGCTCTATATTGCCAAAGTTCCTCTATTGAGTCAATGCCTGCCATATAGAAACCCACAACTGACACCAAGTCTATATCAATAATAAGAGCATCCATCTTAAAATGAATATCTAAAACAAATGTGTTTAGGGTTAAAATCAATGATAATCCTGCAACCCTACTCTATCTTATATTTAATAAATATGTTCAATCCCATCTTTTGTGTACAATTCTTGTAGCACCATGTGGGTTTTAGATTGTTTGGTTTATGTAAGGACAAAATGCCCTTCTGGTGTATGATGTACTGTGGTTAATGGGATGAGAAAAACCCTATCAGATAACCCTGAATACTGCTGAGATTATATGAATCTGTAGTGATTATATACCATACATAACTGTAGTGTTTCAACCTCCCCTACCCTCGTAGGTCCCTATTTTAACAGAAGAAAACCCCACCCACCTACCTCCCTGGTTACCGGTGGTTTTGTTATTTCCTTGGTTTTTTGAAAATAAGGTTCTGGTTTAATATTTCTTGTTCGGGGTTGTGTGGGAGGTTGAGGCTTCCGCATCTTCCAGGGTGGCCGCCCTGGCCATACCCTAAAACGGATCCTGCAGGTTATATTGATTTCTGACCCTGCTACTGGTATGAGCCACATTTTTTATGGCCTTGCCTGTGGCTGGTATCATGCTCCAAAATAGGCCCTTGCGAGCCCCAGTGTCTTGGCTTAGTCCACACACGGTTTTTATTTGCAAATGGTAGCATTTTTGGGGTCCTAGTGCTGGCTGAATGGCCGCCTTCCACGTGTAGTTCAGGTTATATTGCATATTATTAAACAGATCTAGTGCGTCTTGATGGTCTTTGGTTACCTACGTTTAGTCCAGGGTGCTGGTGTGTGCTATGATGCCTTCCGTCAATCCCTTGAAGGTTCTCTGGATCTTGAGGTCCTGGTTCCTGATGTTCGTCCATATGCTGCCAAATGCATTGGTTTACACTGGGCACCTGTAATGCCTCACCGTTGCCAGGTGGCAGATGTCTGGCCAGTGTTTGTAAATTTTCTTGTTGGCGTTTGTGGCCAGACATATAGTAATACTATTGCCATCCTGGATCCAAGTCTACCCATGTTTGACTTGGCTAAAGTAATCGGCCACCATGTCCAGCAGAGTCCCTGCTGTGTTAGGATCATGGGACGCTGTATTACCAGGCTCTGGCCCATCAGGGTCCTGCCTACTCTTTTTTATAGAGTTAGAGATCTCTAGGGTCCCACACGGGGTACCCATGTGGGGCTAAACTGCTGCCCACTTGTCTTTTGTTCTGCGGACCCCTCTTGCAGGTCAGCCCAGAACTGACCCACAGTGCTCCCCTCTGATGGGGTAAAAGCATTGTGCAGCCCTCAAAGAGGTACTGCTGTGGTTTTATCACGTTGGAGCAAGGCTCCATACACCGCTTCTTCCCGCTCCAGCCCTCTCGGGCACTGGTTGCCGGCGGTTTTATGCAAAGTCGGACCCTTCCGAGTCCACTACCTTGTTTGATTTGTGTCTAGCCTACCGCTCGGTCACATGGATCTGGCCGGTGCGGGGCCGACATCGGGCACAGCTGATCCCACTACGGTTGATCCAAGTGCCGCTGGCTGCTGCTGGCTGCCCGCTGTTCCATGGTCCTCCTTCTCCAGTTTTGTCCTTCCTTCCGTGAAGTGGATATGGCCGGTGTGGAGGATAACTGGCACAGCTGCTTCCATCTATTCCTTTAACCTGACTTCAACGCTCTCAGCACTCCTGGCTGCTCCTTTATCTTAGACCCCTGGGACCCACCCCCGTACTGACGGTACTGGTCCCTTATGGTCGTTGCAGCCGGTCAACCCCACTCTAATGCCCTCAATTCTGGGCACTCCTACTTATATGGTCCTTAGATAAGGGACATATAAGACATTAAAACTGATGATAACAGCTACTATAGTTTTTATATAATATATATAGTCCCTAGATAAGGGGTGTATCAGATATTAAACTGATAAGAACAGATACTACACTTGATCTTAGCCAAAAAGCCGAGAAGCGATTATTGTAACTAAAACCCCGCTGGGACCGATCCTGGTACTCACATACTGGTCCCTTGTAGTAGATTGCAGCCAGTCAACTGCAAAGTCCTTTGCTGCCGAGAAATGAACTTTCTCACCATGCTGGAGCGAAGTTGGGCACAGGTGTTTTTCCCCCTCCGGGAATCGATGTGCCCATGCTGCTCCTGCCGTTGCCAGCTCCTCACGAAGTGCCAGCTGCCACTGCTGCTGTCTGTGCTACTGCAACTGCCGGCTGCCACTGCTGCTGCCGCTGCCGCTGCTGCTGCCGCTCCTCCGCTCCTCCGCGGTTCTCCCGCCGGCCTTCTGCACCTTACATGGACCTGGTCCATGTCTGCACCTAGAAAGGTAAGTTGAAGGAAACGCAGGGTCTCTTACCTGCTGTTCCCGACTTTCCTTCTCCCGCCGGTGACCGTCGTTCCCTGTGTCGGGTTCGAGCCGCTTGGACCGACCCCGGTGTTCACGGGCCTGGTCCTTCGCGGCAGTTCCGCAGCCGGTAACCCCGGCTGTTCCTATAGATCCCCTGGACCCTGGTGCTTACCTTGTGAACAAGGTTTTCAGCCCGAACGTCCCGTTCCGACTCCATAAGTGCCGCTGCACTCGCTGAGCGTTTCGAGCCCCGGTACCGCTGGTCCGTGCTGTCTGTCCCGCAGCCTCTGTGCTGGCTGCTAGCGACTGGTCCCAAGCCAGTCTCGTTTGAGACTGGCATAGGGACCTTTTTGACTTTGCTTCCCGCCCGGCCGAGAGGTGAATTTTGCCGGTGCGGGAGCAAAGTCGGGCTCAGGTTGTTCCCCTCCAGGGAAACTCGTGCTGTTGCTGCTGCCGGCTGCTCGCCCTCCACGGGTCTCCCCGCAAGCTTTCCGCAGCCTCCTAAAAGTAAGTAGTAAAAAGGAACGCAGAGTCGCTTACCTGCTGTTCCCGACTTTCAAATCTCCCGCTTGGGGAACGCCGTTCCCCCCTGTGTGACTCGTTGCAATGCGTGTAGCGATATGACACGCATGCGTGGAAGCGGGCTTCTTCACGTAGTCACTCACGTGACTCCGAAGTAAAATTTAACATAAACATCCACCACAGTGGAATCCACATTCCTCACTGTGGTGGAAGGCAATAAGGTTCAGTCATCTTCCTCTTTGTTCACCCGTGGTCGGGGCTGAACCTTCCGTACTTGCCACTGCCGACGGTCCGCTGTTCAAGCCCTATATCACCATATAACAATTATAGCGCGGAAAAAGGCCATCTCGGCCCTTCTAGTCCATGCCGAACACTTACTCTCACCTAGTCCCATCTACCTGCACTCAGACCATAACCCTCCATTCCTCTCCCGTCCATATACCTATTCCAATTTATTTTTAAATGGTAAAAACGAACCTGCCTCCACCACTTCCACTGGAAGCTCATTCCACACAGCTACCACTCCCTGAGTAAAGAAGTTCCCCCTCATGTTACCCCTAAACCTTTGTCCCTTAATTCTCAAATCATGTCCTCTTGTTTGAATCTTCCCTACTCTCAATGGAAAAAGCTTATCCACGTCAACTCTGTCTATCCCTCTCATAATTTTAAAGACCTCTATCAAATCCCCCCTTAACCTTCTGCGCTCCAAAGAACAAAGACCTAACTTGTTCAACCTTTCTCTGTAACTTAGTTACTGAAACCCAGGCAACATTCTAGTAAATCTCCTCTGTACTCTCTCTATTTTGTTGACATCTTTCCTATAATTTGGCGACCTCTCGTCGGGATGATCGAAACTCCGGCATCGGGACGGATCGGAACGCTCCGCGCACAGCATGGAGCTCCCGAGTTGGCCCAGCACAGAACCCTGTGGTACACCACTAGTCACGGGCCTCCAGTCCGAGAAGCAACCTTCCACCACCACCCTCTGCTTCCTTCCATGAATCCAATTTTCTATCCATTCAGCATTTTGTGTATTAACCAGCGACTGTGGTTCCTAGTGTGGACACTAGTACCTGTGCTTGACTTGATTGTATTTATGTGGAGTAATATCTGATCTGATTGAATAGCATACAACTAAAGTCCAGGTGACAATAATAAACCTAACCCTAATGAGGGGGCTTAGTTAAAGTGTACACTCACAGTCTTTCTCCCGGGGTAGCAGATTCTAAAACTAGAGGGTACAAGCTTAAGGTGGGAGGGGTGAGATTTAAGAGGGATCACAGGGGCAACTATTTCACTCAAGTGAAAGATACAGAATGCAGAATATAGTTCTCAACATTGTAGCGCATCAGTTCCAGAGACAAAGTCCAATGTCCGCAATGGAGTAGAGGTGAATCGGACAGTACACTAGCGTCTGGAAGGACTGTTCAGAAGCCTGATCACAGAGGGGAAGAAGTTGGTCCTGAGTCTGGTGGTGTGTGGTTTGTTGTGCTTTCAAGCTCCTGTACCATCTGCCGGGCGGGAATGGGAGAAGAGGGAATGGCGGGGTGGGACAATTCCTGGAGGGGGGGGAATGTTGGAAGGGGGAGGCGTGTTCACGGTTGTGAGGGTCCATGGCTGGTGACCCGCTGTTGCTCAGTGACTGATGTTTCCTTTCTCTCTCCCCCCTCCCCCCCTCCTCCACCCCCCACCCCATCCCCCCGCTGCAGACCAACAAAGGGGTGGCAAAGGGTGACTACCACCTGGCCAGCACCAGCTCACGCCGGGCACTCTTCCTGGCCGTGTTGGCCATCACCATCGGTACTGGCATCTACGTGGGAGTGGCCGTAGCCCTCATCGCCTACCTGTCCAAGACCAGCCACCAGTAGTGGAGAGACGGGGGAGTGGGGGGGGGGGGGGGGAGGGGCACTGGGGACTGGGGGAGGGGCACTGGGGGCACCAGGGGACAGGCACCAGGGTCCCTCATCACCCACCTGTCCATGGCCAGCTACCTGTAGGGAGGGGAGTGGTGGGGCCTATGGAGAGGGGTTGGGAGGGGGGGAGTAGCGGCCCAGTGATGGGGTGATATTGAGATGATGGTGGTGATGCCACCCATCGGTGCCTGTGCCTGTCCCTGGGTGGGTGGGGGAGGACGGGCAGACAGAGGGCGGGGGGGGGGGGGGGGGCGATGAAGGGTAGACAATGTCCCCCACTCTCCCTCACCCCCCCACTCAGACCCATATTGGGCGTGACCCAAAACAGCAACAGGACTGCAGGATCTCGGCTTGTGCAACCGTGCAGATATCTCCGGTGCACTGCAAACAATAGTTTAATATCCAACCGGACGGGCACGGGGGGGGGGGGGGGGGGGGCACCTATCACTCATCTCCAGAGGTGAGTCCGTGGGCAAGGTGGCGAAGATGGCTTTCGGCACACCTGCATACATCGGGGAAGGAGTTGAATGCAAAGGTTGGGACACCTTGAAGCAGCTGTACAAGCCGCTGGTGAGACCACGCTTGGAGGGAGCGCTGTGTACAGTTCTGGCCCCCACAGCTACACAGAGGATGTCACCAGTTGGAGAGGGTGCCGACATTCACCTGGATGTTACCTGGATTGGCGGGCTTGAGCTTGTATAGGCTGGCACTCATCTCTCTGGAGTGGTGGAGGCTGAGGGGTGACATTATTGAGGTGTACAAGATCAAGAGGGGCACGGATAAAATGAACGCTCACAGTCCATTCCCCAGGGTAGAGGATTCTAAAACTAGAGGGCACAGGCTTAATGAGAGAGGGGATAGAATTACGAGGGACCTCACAGAGGTTAGTCCGTATGTGGAATGAGCTGCCGGAGGAAGCTATGGCAGTGGATACTATTATGACTTTTAAAAGATATTTTGATACATATATGGATAATTCCTCTCAACCTTTCCCATCCATTTACCTGCCCAAATATCTTTAAAATGTTCTATGACACCTATCTCAACTACCTCCTCCGACAGCTTGTTCCGTATACCCAGCACCTCTGCGTAAAAATGCTGTCCCTCGAGTTCCTATCTTTCCCTCTCACCTTAAACCCATGCCCTCAGGTTCCTGATTCCCCTACACTGGGTATAAGACTCTGTGCATTCACCCGATCTATTCCCCTCATGATTTTGTACACGTCATCCCTCATCCTCCTGCGCTCCAAGGAATAGAGTCCCAGCCGGCTCAACCTCTCCCTGTAGCTCAGGCCCTCAAGTCCTGGCAACATCCTCGAAAATCTTCTCTGCACTCTTTCCAGTTTAATGACAGGGTGACTTGTAATGCCCAAGCTGCCTAACCTCATCATGCCTTCTAGTCATGCCTTCAATCCATCAAACTATTCCTGCTGATGGAAGCATGAGTGATTGTCCAGGGATGAATTGATTGCTGAAATATAAATGTGGGGATTGTGTCTGAGGAATTGTCCTGAACTGAAATGTCACCCGCCCAGTCTGGAGGTGAGCCCCAACCTGAAACACAATGTCTGAAAAAAGGACCCAACCCAAAACGTCGCCTGCCCATTCCCTCCACAGATGCTGCCTGAGTTCCTCCAGCACTTTGTGCTTTTGCTCGGTGATGCCTCCACACCTGGCCCAGGAAATGGAAAGGTCTCCCCCTTGCTTCCTGCATCAGTTTGGCTGACCGACAACAGAGCTGCTTCCAACGCACGGAATCCCTCAAAGTGCCTACAATGTCTCTCTCCCCCAGGACACAGGAAGAGGAGTTCCCTCAGCATTGACCACAACCTCAATGGGTCAAAGTACCTCGCTGTGTAAGAAGGAACTTCAGATGCTGGTTTACGCCGCAGATAGACGCAAAATGCTGGAGTAACTCAGCGGGACAGGCAGCATCTCGGGAGAGAAGGAATGGGTGATGTTTCGGGTCGAGACCCTTCTTCAGGCTGGTTAGGGATAAGGGAAATGGGAGATATAGACGGTGATGTGGAGAGATAAAGAACAATGAATGAAAGATATGTAAAAAAAGTAGCGATGATAAAAGAAAAAAGTACGTCCCTGTCTGGATACATATTCTGCTGCCCATCGCCTTGGCATGGGACCTGATGACAGCCAGAAATGGCAGCATCCCTTCAGCACCGAGGCAAGGTGGAATCAGTCAAAGTACACATCTGCCCAAAGTACACGTCTGCCCATGGACTCGGCCACCTGGCGCGCTTCCCAACGCCAAGCATGCAGGCGAGGAACAAAGGCCCACTCTCCTACAGTACAGTTCACGAATGCCCTACTCCAGGAACGCTGGTCTCGGCTTTGACTGCATGCAACATTGGATGTGTATTTCCACTGAGATCTCCCATTTATATACAGAGATGTAAATAGAACCATTGGCTAATTTATTATAATATATATATATATATCTGTGTATATCTTCTGAATATTTGCGGATGGGGATTTCCTTGAACGGAACTTTTTTATATGCTTTGTTTTCACAAGGACGGAGGCTTTACAAAGAGACTGTAGCTAGTGCCCGTCAAACACAAGTCAATGGTGTCCATCGAATGGGTCAATGGTGGACACAAGGACATTGACTCCTTGTCTCCATTCAACTCATAGGGCTGGAGGAATTCTCCACAAAGGCTGCAGGGCCAGTAAGGACCGCTGGAACTTGCAGATTTGTGATCTATAAGGAAAGTATTTGAAAAAATAAACACACTTCCATATATTGAGAGTGTCCGTGATTTGTTCCTGCAGCTGGGTGTTAATCTCACTGAGCGTTCCCTGAAGGTGTGGCCATCATTCTCACCGGCATTCACACTGCATCACCCAATGCATTTAAGGCACAATAGACAATAGACAATAGGTGCAGGAGTAGGCCATTTGGCCCTTCGAGCCAGCACCACCATTCAATGTGATCATGGCTGATCATCTCCAATCAGTACCCCGTTCCTGCCTTCTCCCCATATCCCCTGACTGCTATTTTAAGAGCCCTATCTAGCTCTCTCTTGAAAGCATCCAGAGAACCGGCCTCCACCGCCCTCTGAGGCAGAGAATTCCACAGGCTCACCACTCTCTGTGAGAAAAAGTGTTTCCTCATCTCCGTTCTAAATGGCTTACCCCTTATTCTTAAACTGTGGCCCCTGGTTCTGGACTCCCCCAACATCGGGAACATGTTTCCTGCCTCTAGCGTGTCCAAGCCCTGAGCGGGTCAGCATGGACAAGGTGGGCCGAAGAGCCTGTACAGCTCGGTGATTGCAAAAAACCTCCCTAACTGACAAATAAAGCTTCAAATCAGCTTTGAGCATCAGCTGATTACAATCACAGAATTGGTCGTAAAAAATCAGAGATTACAGGGCAAAGCTTTACGATGAAAGGGGCAACGTTTAAAGGAGATATGTGGGGCAAGTTTTATTGCACAAAGACTGGTGGGTGCCTGGTACGCGTTGCCAGTGGATGGTATTGGAGGCAGATATGATAGTGGTGTGTAAGAGACTTTTGGACAGGCACATAGATATGCAGGGAATGGAAGCATTTGGATCATGTGCATCATGTTGGGTACATATATTGTGGGCCAAAGAGCCTGATCCTATTCTGCATTGTTCTGTGTTCTATATTCAATGCTCTGTAGACTCTGCCAGTAACTAGATTTAAAAAATAGACTTCCTCTTTGAAATTCACTAACTAAATGTTCATGAGCTATGATTAGATAAGGCAGCCTTTTTGATGAAAGCCAGACCTTGTTGTAACTACAAGTATTCTCTTCAATATTAACTCACGAGGGATTTAAATAAAATACTTTCTTCGATTTGAAGCTTTGAGCAAAGTACACTCTTCAGTAATAAGTAGATTAAGGCTGTTAAAATGTCCTCGTCAATGCTAACTGGGTTATGCTTTAAGCAAGAGAGGATGGCTTTATTAAATAAGATAGTCCTTCAGGATGGACAAGATGGAGAAGGGGATGGAGTTCCACTGTCAGCATGGAGTTATTCCAGGTTGGAGATGGTGATAGTGATCCCCCCAGACTGGGAACAGTGGGGACTGAGGCACTGATGGGAGCGTCGTCTATTATTCCCACCTCCTGTCACACACCACTGCAATATTTTCCCTGTGAATTGCTGATTTCATTTGCTGACTTGTTTAGAGCTACAGTGCGGAAACAGGCCCTTTGGCCCACCTAGTCCGCTCTGACCAGCAATCCCAGCACACTTACACCATCCCACACACACATTGGGGATCATTTTACCTTCATACCAAACTAATTAACCTACAAACCTGTACGTATTTGAAGTGTGGGAGGAAACCGAAGATCTCAGAGAAAACCCACGCAGGTCACAGGGAGAACGTACACACTCCGTACAGACAGCACCCGTAGTCGGGATCGAACCCGGGTCCCCGGCGCTGTAAAGCGGTAACTCTAACCCTGCGCCACCGTGCCACTCATTTGCTACCTTGTTTTTATGGCATCTGTTTCCATCATCTTCCCCTGCAAGGAGTCACCTGCTGCTTTTATCCAGAGATGCTGCCTAACCCGCTGAGTTCCAGCTCTTTGTATCTTTTTGTCTGGACATATACATGGATAGGAAGGATGTCGAGGGCTATGGGCCAAACGCAGGCAGGCAGCTGGGATGAGCCCAGTCTGACACCTGGATTGGCGTGGTTGGTGACTCTGTGACTGACGGCCTTCATGTGCTGATGGTAGTGATGCAGGAGGCTGCAAGCCTTCAGTCCTGGACCCTGCTGCCACCGCTGAGTCAGGCTGTGGGCTGCTGAGGTGGCAGATACCCACAGCATCCATTGTCAACACAGGATCACACCCTTTTTTTAAAATCAAAAAATGTATTCAATTATTAAAAAATAATATTTACACTACAATAAAACAAGCCAGAACCCACCACCATAATACAATATAAACAAATATACAAAATAAACTCGTGTACAACTATGTTACAATCCCCATCGAGGATGAGTTCCACCCCCCGCGGTGCCAGCAGTCCCGGAAATCCCCCAGGGTGCCCGTGGACAGGGCGTAGTCCCTCTCTAACCCCACCCGGGCACGGACGTAACCCCGGGAAAGGGGCGGGTGGGCATCCGGCTCGGGCAGAGCCCTCCTTCCGCCTGGCGCCGTGACTCACGGATGGCCAGCTTGGCCAGGCCCAGGAGCAACCCAACCAGGACATCTTCAGCCCCAAACCCTCTCCCCTACGCACAGGGTGTCCAAAGATGAGGATGGTCCCAGGGTGTGAAGTGCAGCCAGAAGGCGAGGAGCAGCCCCTTTAGATATTGGAACAGTGGCTGCAGCCTCACACACTCCATGTACACGTGGTACACAGACTCTTCCAGCCCGCAACAGTGGCAGGCGGCTGGCGAGTCTGTGAACCGCGAGAGAAACAGGTTGAAGGGAACACCTTGGTGCAGTACCCACCACCCCAGGTCCCCGATGTAGAGGGGCAGAATCCCTGTGTACACGGACCCCACTGGGGGCCCCCCTCGTGACCAGAGGGCAACACTGACCGCCACTTGGTGGCCGGACGGCGGACCAGGGTGAGGAAGTGCAGGATGTGGAGGAGGGGCCCGTACAGGACACGCCCCCCTGCGTCTCGGGGGAGGTGAAGGGCGTCGAGGGAAGGCGGCTCAAGTTGTGTGGGACCGGCTCCCGGGAAGGATTACGGTGCCTGGGTCCCACGAATACTTCCGGCTGAGCGGGGGGTTTGCTCAACCGCGAGTACTCCACATGCTCGAGCCTCCCCGACACCCGGTGGGGCGGGACAAGGACCGGGATCACACCCTGGGCAGCATCACACCCCACCACTGCCTCACCCACACACAGAGCACGGCACTGTGCCAGCGGGAGTCCCCACAAGCATGGCATAGACCCTGGCAGAGCAGCAGTCTCAATGCCAGGCCAAGGCTCTCTCTCCACACATATCCAAGGAGCAAATAGAGGGACCTTCTGCTCAAGTACAACAGGGAAGAGGGTGGTGCGATGTTGCAGCAGGTAGAGCTGCTGCCTCCCAGCGCCAGACACTCAGTTTCAATCCTGACCTCAGGCTTTGTCTGTGTGGAGTTTGCACGTTCTCCCTGTGACAGCGTGGGTTTCCTCCGGGTGCTCCGGTTTACTCCCACATCCCAAAGACGTGCGGGTTTGTAGGTTAATTGGCCCTCTGTAAACTGTTCCCAGCCCAGGACCCTCAACTCCTGGCAACATCCTCATAAATCTTCTCTGCGCTCTTCCCAGCTTAGTGAATCTTTCCTCGGAGGGTGAGAGAGAGGGGACGGTGGCCTGACATGGGAATTGTGAATGGGAGGCAGGTATGGAGTGTGGAACCCAGGGGTGTGGGACGGGGCTGGGTAGGGCTCAGGTAGCGTGTCTGGGATAATCTGTGATGTTAGCCACCCATCACCAGCACCTGCCAGCGACCACAAGCCTTTCAACCCATGCTGGATGGCCTTGAACTCCCAATACATTCTACCGCCTGAAGGTTGCTGGAATGGCGGACTGTGAGGAAGGCTGTGGAAGTATTACAGCAGGGTATAGACCAGCTACAGAAATGGGCAGAGAAATGGCAGATGGAGTTTTAATCTGAGTAAATGTGAGGTGTAGCTCTTTGGGAGGTCAATGAAAGGGGAAAATGTACTATTGACGACATGACACTTGGTAAAAAAGGTTTGCTTTCATCAGTCGGGATTGATTATGAGTCCATTTTAGTTTTAGCTTGAGTTCAGTTTATTGTCACGTGTACTGAGGTACAGTGATAAGCTTTTGTTATGTGCCATCCAGTCAGCGGAAAGACAATGCATGATTACAATTAAGTCATTTACAGTGTATAGATACATGATAAGGGAATAACGTTTACTGCAAGGTAACGCCAATAAAGTCCAATCAAGGATAGTCCGAGAGTCACTTCTTCTTCTTCTGTCGTGTGTCTTTTAGACCTGCAGCTCCGTTGAGGCGAGCAAGACCAACGTGTCATCGTCCAGATCACTCAGACCTCGTTCACCATTCAGTGGCCGGTGTTTGGGGCTACTGGTGACTATGTGCTCCACTGTCTGTACTGGGTCCCCACACTCGCAGGAGGCACTCACAGTCCACGAGGCCCCACCTCTTCATCGCTACTCCATAGCGTCCAACGCCTGTCCTCAAGCGGTCGAGGGTTGTCCACTGCTTTCGGGGCCGGTCCTGAGGGTCACCAAAGTAGTTCCGGACTGCTCTCTGGCCGTGGTCGGATGATTCAGCTGGAAAGAAACTGTGTAAGAAAGAACTGCAGATGCTGGTTTAAATCGCAGGTAGACACAAAATGCTGGAGGAACTCTGCGGGTGAGGCAGCATCTCTGGAGAGAAGGAATGGGCGACGTTCCGGGTCGAGACCCTTCTTCAGACACAATGGGCGATGTTTCGGGTCGAGACTCGGGTAGTCTTGATGGAGCTATATAGGACTGTATAGACCATGCACAAGCAGAGGAGATTAAATTAACTCAGCATCATGTTGAAGGAATGAATGAAAACTTTATTGTCATTCAGATATACACCTAGACACAGTGCACCTTGAACAAAATTTCGTTGCATTTTACTCTCCAAAATCAAGTAATAGTTAAAAAGTTCTAGGTGCGTCCATAAAAATGCCTCATGCGCATGGTTCTGTAAAAATAAATATATATAAAAAGTTTTTAAAAAGTGTCGATATTTAAAAAGTTCTAACCTCGGTTTTTTTGATTGTTCAGTAATCTTATGGCCTGGGGGATGAAGCTGTTGCAGAACCTGGTTGTCCCGCTCTTCATGCTGGGCACAGACATTGTGGGCCGAAGGGCCTGTTGCTGTGCTGTGCTGTGTCGTTCCTGTGCTGGCTGGAGTGGGGGGCTGTAAGGGAAGTTCGGAGGCCAGCAGAGAGGCGGGCCCACGAGACGCTGACTGAGGTTTCAGCGGCAGCCGCTGTGGATTCCAGCAAACTCTGCTCGCTGTCCCACAGATCGCCACTGATGTGTGATTCATGGCACCAATTAGCTGAACATCTGCCCGGGGAAAGGTCAAATGCTGAGCCAGAGAACACCCTAGCCTTTCCGCTGAAAGAAATATGGACATCATAGCGAGAACTGTCAGGCACGGAGCTATTGAGATGCAGCTCCCAGAGCAGCAGGGAGAAGGTCTAACCGTGAAGGACAAGCAGCCAGGGGTGTGTAGGTTAGACGTGGCCACACATAAAAGTCCTAAAGTCCTCCCACCATCTACAATACCCCAGTCAGCCGTGCAAAGGGAAATTCTCCACTACCACAAGAAACTGCAGACAGTTGTAGATGTAGCCCAGTCCATCACACAGCCCACACTCCCCACCATTGTAGATGTAGCCCAGTCCTTCACACAGACCACACTCCCCACCATTGTAGATGTAGCCCAGTCCATCACACAGACCACACTCCCCACTATTGTAGATGTAGCCCAGTCCATCACACAGAACACACTCCCCACCATTGTAGATGTAGCCCAGTCCATCACACAGACCACACTCCCCACCATTGTAGATGTAGCCCAGTCCTTCACACAGACCACACTCCCCACCATTGACTCCATCTACACTTCACGCTGCCTCAGGAAAGCAGCCGACATAATCAAAGACTTGTCCCACCCCTGGTCATTCCTTCTTCTCCCCGCTCCCGTCCGGCAGAAGGTACAGAAGCTTGACAGCTCACACCACCAGACTCAGGAACGGCTTCTTCCCCTCTGTGATCAGGCTTCTGAACGGTCCTTCCATAAGCCGGGGTACTGTCCGATTCATCTCTACCCCATTGCGGACATTGGACTTTGTCTCTGGAACTGATGCGCTACAATGCTGAGAACTATATTCTGCACTCTGTATCTTCCTCTTTGCTCCACCTGTTGTACTTGAGTTTGACGATTTGATCTATGAATGATTATCTGATCTGTTTGGATAGTATGCAAAATGAAGCATTTCACTGCACCTCGGTACATCGTGACAATAACAAACCTGAACCTGAACCTGATGGAAATGCAGGTAACAACATCCAGGACCAAGCAGCCCAGTTATTTGGTGCCCACTTCACCCACCAAATGCCCAGGCACAAAGAGAAAGGAGCACACTGCCCGGCTCATCATGTACTGACCTTCGAAGGGATCTAGAGAGAGTGATGGACACCGGCTGGGGCACTGGTTGGGTCTCCTCAGGGTGCTTCCCTACCGGGTCAGGGTGTTGGTCATTAACCAACTCGTGGCCTCCATGCTCTGGTACAGGTTGGCCACATTGGTCCCATCAGCCACCTTTGCTGGGATCATCCAGAAGAAGTTGGTGGACTTCAGCAGCGGTCCTGAGTCTCCCGATCGAGGAGGGCGGTCAGTCGCTGGTGTGCATTCGCACCAAGTTGGCGGCTCTCCGCCTCAGTACCTTGCAGAGATACCTGTACTCAGGGCACCCTCCCAGGTGGCACGTGCTGGCGACAGCATGGCCGCTGCCGTCAAGGAGGTTGGCGGGTACCGGTGGTGGGCATCAGCCGTGCCATCCTGACGGGGGATGCCCGGCTTCTACAAGGACTTGTTGAGAGTCTGGAACCTGGTCGCCCGCTGCCAGCGGTCGTGAGAGCAGCCGGCCCTTGTCCCGCCCCACCGGGTGTCGGGGAGGCTCGAACGTGTGGAGTACTCGCGGCTGAGCAAAGCCCCCGCTCATCCGGAAGTATTCGTCGGACCCAGGCGCTGTAATCTTTCCCGGGAGCCGGTCCACACAACTTGAGCCACCTTCAATTATCACATTGAATGGCAGTGCTGGCTCGAAGGGCCGAATGGCCTACTCCTGCACCTATTGTCTATTGTCCATTGTCTTTTCTCAACACCCATTCCTCTCTCTCCCCCTTCCGAGATGCAGGGAAGCGTGTCCTGTAAGGCTCCTCCTCCACACCCGGTGGAGGTCCGTGTGTGCAGGGATTCTCCCTCTCTACATCGGAAACCTGGGGTGGAGGGTATTGCACCAAGCAGTTCCCTGCAACCTGTTTCTCCATCTACATGTGGTTCACAGACTCGCCAGCCACGTGCCACTGTTGCGGGCTGGAAGAGTCTATGTACCACGTGTACATGGAGTGTGTGAGGCTGCAGCCCCTGTTCCAGGGTTACGTCCGTGCCCGGGTGGTGTTAGAGAGGGTCTACGCGTTGTCCACGGGTACCCTGGGGGATTTCCGCGGGAGGTGGAAGTCATCCTCGACAAGGATGGGGAAGTAGTTCTTTAAGGAACATTTGTTTTAACTGTATGGTGGTGGTGGGTTTGATTTGAATAATTGAGTATTGTGCATATTATTGTAAATAGGTGAATACATTATTTTTGATTAAAAGGGAAAAAGAAGGCAGCCAGCATCATCAGAGACCCACACCACCCAGGCCACTCTCTCATCTTGCTGCTACCATCGGGAAGAAGGTACAGGAGACTGAAAACCCTGACCTCCAGGTTCAAGAACAGCTTCTTCCCAGCTACCATCAGCCTCTGAACACTGCACAACACTGACCTCAGCAACTATCATCTTCCATGGCCGTGTCTGTGTTGTATTGTGGTATTTGGTTTTACACTATTATGGATACTGAATGTTGCAGTTTCTAATTCAATGCATAATTGATGATTGTATATTTATCTTTGTTTTTGCATGTAATGACCTGTTAAGCTGCAGCAACTTAAAATTTCACTGTTCCGTTTTCGGTACATACGACAATTATACACTGCGTACATTGTATGGACGCAGTGGGTCAAAGGGCCTGTTTCTGTGCCGACCAGCTCCATGACTAGGCCTGTCCCACCAGCATGCGATTGCATGCCTCTAGCGCGACCAAACGGAAGCGGAGTTCGCGCTGAGTTTGCGCTAAGTTCACGGTAAGTAAGCGGTAAGTACGCGCAAAGTTCGCGCGTGACGTGATTTACATCAAAACTCACCAATCAGCTGGGCAGTAGGCGGGCCGACTGAATTTGGACGTCGCATGGCGTCGGGCGGTGACGTCATCGCACAACGGCACGCGCTAGGCGTATTCCGTTAAAACGCTACGTACGATGTCGAGAAGCTGCGTACGCCCGTTGAGACGTTGCGTACGTCCTCAATGTAGCTGCGGGCTGACAGGCCGTTGACGCGCGGGATTTTCGGACAGTGCAAGATTTTTGGAGCCCCGTGCAATGTCGGGACCAGCCCCGCACAACTCCATACGCCTCCGCCGATCGAAGTGGGACCGGCCTCGCACGGCCGTACGCCTCAAGCGACCATGTTTGGTCGCACTAGACGCATGTAATCGCATGCTGGTGGGACTGGCCCTTTAGACTCTTTTCTTCGGAGAGGTATCAGTGGTTAATAATTCTCGTCTTGAATAATTCAATAAAACCGGGAGAGTTGAGTAACATAATGAGTTGAGTAACACTTGACCATTAAATGAGAAATTGTATTACTGAGACATGGGTAATTCCATTCCCAGGGCTAAGTAATGACCTTGTGGATTAACAGATCAGACCATTTCACAGCCATTCTTGCTGGCAGTTCAAGAGGGATAATGACATTGAAAGGGATTTAATGGCACATTACTGGATAATGGAGAGGGTGAACACAGAGTATTTTACCCAGATTAGGTGAATCAAGAACCAGAGGACATGGATTTAAGGTGAGTGACGGAAGATAGCAACCTGAAGGACAACTCGTTCACACAGAGGGTGGTGGGTGGTGGGTGTATGGAACAAGCTGCCAGAGGAGGTAGATGAGGCAGGGGCTATAACAGCATTTAATAGACATTTGGACAGGGACATGGATAGGACAGGTTTAACGGGATATGGGTCAAACACAGACAGGTGGGGCGTGTAGAGGCATGTTGGACGGCATGGACGGGTTGGGCTGAAGGGCCTGTTTCCATGCTGCCTGGCGATCTGGCCTATATAACCTCTCCAACATCGACTGAGTGAGATTTCAATGTTTGAGAGGCTTTTGGATGGGCACGTGGATATGCAGGGAATGTAGGGATATGGACAGCGTGTGTGCAGGCAGATAGTTGGTCTTGGCATCATGGTGGGCACAGACATTGTGGGTCGAAGGGCCTGTTCCTGTGCTATCCTGTTCTATGTACGATGTTCTATTCATATCAATAGACAATAGACAATAGGTGCAGAAATAGGCCATTCGGCCCTTTGAGCCAGCACCGCCATTCAATGTGATCATGGCTGATCATCCCCGATCAGTACCCCGTTCCTGTCTCCTCCCCATATCCCCTGACTCCGCTATTTTTAAGAGCCCTATCTAGCTTTCTCTTGAAAGCATCCAGAGAACCTGCCTCTGAGGCAGAGAATTCCACAGACTCACCACTCTCTGTGAGAAAAAGTGTTTCCTCATCTCCGTTCTAAATGGCTTACTCCTTATTCTTAAACTGTGGCCCCTGGCTTTCCCTTTCCTGGGGTTCTAGAAGCTGCACGGTGGTGCAGTGGAAGAGTTGCAGCCTTGCAGCGCCAGAGACCCGGGTTCGATCCTGACCACTGGTGCTGCCAGTACGGAGTTTGTACATTCTCCCTGTGACAACGTGGGCTTGCTCTGGGTGCTCCAGTTTCCCTCCACACTACAAAGATGTACAGGTTTGAAGGTTAATTGGTTTCAGTAAAAAATTGTAAATTGTCCCTAGTGTGTGTAGGATAGTGTTAGTGTACAGGGTGATCGCTGGTCAGTGCGGACTTGTTGGGCGGGCCGAAGGGCCTGTGTCCGCGTTGTAACTTTAAAGTCTAAAGTCATATGCTGCAGCCAGTAAGAATGTCTTTCATATGGTACATGTGACTATTAAACATTCTTGACCATGGGAACCAATAAAACGTCCCATCACTGATAGTTTAGTTTAGTTTAGTTTAGTTTAGCGATACAGCGTGGAAACAGGCCCTGCAGCCCACCAAGCCCGTGTCGACCAGAGATCCCCACCCACTAACACTATCCCACACACACTAGGGACAATTCTACATTTATACCAAGCCAATTAACCTACAAACCTGTACGTCTTTGGAGTGTGTGAGGAAACAGATGATCTTGGAGAAAACTCACGCAGGTCACAGGGAGAACGCACAAACTACGTACAGACAGCACACGCAGTCGGGGTGGAACCCAGTTCTCCGGCGCTGTAAGGCAGCAGCTCTACCTCTGCGCCACCATGTCACCCTGTGGCATGATCAAGCTGAGTCTCTTGTCACAGCTGGTGCAATGGTGCAATGGTGCAGTAGTGCAATGGTGCAATGGTGCAATGGTGCAGTAGGGCAATGGTGCAGTAGTGCAGTAGTGCAGTGGTGCAATGGTGCAGTAGTGCAGTAGTGCAGTAGTGCAGTAGTGCAGTGGTGCAATGGTGCAGTAGTGCAGTGCTGCAATGGTGCAGTAGTGCAATGGTGCAGTAGTGCAATGGTGCAGTGGTGCAGAAGCGCAGTGGTGCAGTAGTGCAGTGGTGCAATTGTGCAATGGTGCAGTAGTGCAGTGGTGCAATGGTGCAATGGCGCAGTAGTGCAGTGGTGCAGTAGGTGCAGTGGTGCAGGAGTGCAGTGGTGCAGTGGTGCAATGGTGCAGTAGTGCAGTGGTGCAGTAGTGCAGTGGTGCAGTAGTGCAATGGTGCAATGGTGCAGTAGTGTAACAGTGCAGTAGTGCAGTGGTGCAGTGGTGCAGTGGCGCAGTTGTGCAGTGGTGCAGTGGTGCAATGGTGCAGTGGTGCAGTGGTGCAGTGGTGCAGTGGTACAGTGGTGCAGTGGTGCAATGGTGTAGCGGGAAGCTGTTCTTCACGTCCCTTTACACATGACCCATAAACAAACTGCAATATTCCTCCAGCTAGAATCTGCTGAGTCTGCCACTGTGATGTAGAGGAGACAGATCGTAATTAAACCAACAGTAAATAAATAACATGCTGACTCTTTTAATGTCAGATAATAATGTTGAAGGAGTAATTAATATGGCAAGACGAAACTGAACGCCCCATGGGGAAGACGGCTGTGGAAGTTTCTTTAAATGATTCTTACCTTCTCTCATCTCCCCCCTGCTGAATTACATGCTGACATCTGATTAATATCATATTCACCTTTGGCTGTGTTCTATGCCTGAGCCAAAAGGAGCTGGGCCCACATTTGAGAACCCAACACAGTTCATGTGGAGACTTACTGAGACATTAATGCATTTATTATTTTTTTATTAAAAAAAATAATTCAATAATTAAAAATAGCATTTACACTACAATAAAACAAAACAGAACCCACCACCATAAATACGAGTCAAACAAATATACTAAATAAACTCGTGTACAACTATGTTACAATCCCCATCGAGGATGAGTTCCACCCCCCGCGGTGCCCAGTGGTCCCGGAAATCCCCCAGGGTGCCCGTGGACAGCGCGTAGTCCCTCTCTAACACCACCCGGGCACGGACGTAACCCCGGGAAAGGGGCGGGTGGGCATCCGGCTCGGGCAGAGCCCCCCACCGCCTGGCGCCGTGACTCGCGGATGGCCAGCTTGGCCAGGCCCAGGAGCAACCCAACCAGGACATCTTCAGCCCCAAACCCTCTCCCCTACGCACAGGGTGTCCAAAGATGAGGATGGTCCCAGGGTGTGAAGTGCAGCCAGAAGGCAAGGAGCAGCCCCTTTAGATATTGGAACAGTGGCTGCAGCCTCACACACTCCATGTACACGTGGTACACAGACTCTTCCAGCCCACAAAAGGGGCAAAAGTGCTGCACTGTTGGAGGTGTGGGCTTTTAGATTAACCAAGGCACATCTAAACCTTCCCCTTCACCTTCCGCTACTTTCCTTTAGACTTTGATTTTGGAGATACAGTGCAGAAACAGGCCGCTCGGCCCATTGAGTGAGTGCCGACCAGCGATCACCTCATACAGTAACACTGTCCTATATTAGGGGTAATTTACAATTTCCAGAGCACATGAATGGCACGGTGGCGCAGCGGTAAAGTTGCTGCCTTACCGCGCCAGAGACCCAGGGTTCAATCCTGACTACGGGTGCTGTCTGTACAGTTCGTCCTCATTCCATCTGATTTGGATAAAATGTCCTGTGTGATTTGTGTGTGTGATATGTGTGTGTGTGATATGTGTGTGTGACATGTGTGTGTGACATGTGTGTGTGATATGTGCGTGTGATATGTGTGTGTGATATGTGTGTGTGATATGTGTGTGTGACACGTGTGTGTGATATGTGTGTGTGACATGTGCGTGTGATATGTGTGTGTGACATGTGCGTGTGATATGTGCGTGTGATATGTGTGTGTGATATGTGCGTGTGATATGTGTGTGTGATATGTGTGTGTGATATGTGCGTGTGATATGTGTGTGTGACGTGTGTGTGATATGTGCGTGTGATATGTGCGTGTGATATGTGTGTGTGATATGTGTGTGTGATATGTGTGTGTGATATGTGTGTGTGATATGTATGTGTGATATGTGCGTGTGATATGTATGTGTGATATGCCAAAGACTAACTCAGCTTACAACACATAGTAATAATGCTGAGGACATGCAGCCTGTCAAAGGAACTGTCTTTTCAGTTCCAGAGACAAAGTCCAAAGTCCACAATGGGGTAGAGGTGAATCGGACGGTACGCAGCTTATGGAAGGACCGTTCTGAAGCCTGATAACAGAGGGGAAGAAGAATTCATGAATATGGAGATGCCCAGGAATAGAAATGGACACTGCCCGGTCCATCACAGCTACTCACCTCCCCACCATCGAAGGGATCTACAGTAGGTGCTGCCTCAAAAAGGCAGCCAGCATCATCAAAGACCCATTACCATCGGGAAGAAGGTACAGGAACATGAAAACCCTGACCTCCAGATTCAAGAACAGCGGGAAGAAGAGGGCTTGTGGAAGCCAATGTTCATACTGCTGGGGTATAAACTGCCCAAGAGGAATAGAAGGTGCTGTTCCTCCAATTTCTGGTGGGACTCACTCTGGCCATGGAGGAGGCCCAGGATAGAAAGGTCGGATTCAGAATGGGAGGAGTTGAAGTGCTGAGCCACCGGGAGATCAGGCTGGTTCTAGTGGAGGTGTTGGGCGAAACGATCGCCAAGCCTACGCTTGGTCTCACCGATGTAGATCAGCTGACATCTAGAGTAGCGGATGCAATAGATGAGGTTGGAGGAGATGCAGGTGAACCTATGCCACACCTGGAACGACTGCTTGGGTCCTTGAATTTAGTCAAGGGGGAGGTAAAACGACAAGTGTAGCATTTCCTGCGGTGCAAGGGGAAAGTGCCCGTGGAAGCGGTGGTGCGGGAGGGAAGGGACGAATTGACCAGGGAGTTATGGAGGGAGCGGTCTCTGCGGAAAGCGGACAGGGGAGGAGATGGGAATTGGCCAGTGGTGGGATCACGTTGGAGGTGGCGAAAATATCGGAGGATTATTTGTTGTATGTGACGGCTGGTAGGGTGAAAGGTGGAGGACAAGG